>NC_058054.1:17722361-18022361 GCF_020085105.1 Siniperca chuatsi | reverse complement strand
GGGGTTCCTATAAATGCACACATGGAACCATCTCTGGGTTTTTTGGGCTCATACAGCTACGATTATTGTTGGCACTCTTCAAACCTGAAAGACACCATTTATTCAAAAATCTTTTTGGGAAAAATGTTACATTTGAAGGTGTGTAAAAATAATCCACCTAAGAGTATCATGGTAAGTACATTTGTTACCTTTCTCTCTCCACTCATTTTCTGTCAGTTCTCTACTTTTCTATAGACATTTCTAAAGACTGAAAATGCTCAAAACATCCATCCATTGAGCATAAGAGGTACGGTACACCACGGACAGGGCACCAGTCTATCACAGAGCAAACATATTCATAACAACCACCAATTTTGAGTCGTCACCTAACCTGCATGTTTTAGCTCTGCTAGCAGCATGGCTTTAGGGAATGGGAATGTTGGTCATTACTTTGCTACAGACTGAAATATCGCAACAGTTATTGGATGGATTGCCATGAAATTTTGTACAGACATTCATGTTTCCCAGAGAATGAATCCTTGTGACTTTGGTGACCTTTCCTTTAGTGCCACCATGAGATTGACATTCGTGGTTTTGAGTGAAATGCCTCAACAACTATTAGATGGATTGTCCTGAAATTTGGTACAATTAATCCCCCTCAGGATGAATTGTTTGAACTTTGATGATTGCTTCAGTTTTCAAGTCAAAATTATATTCAAATTTATGACTAAATACGTGCAAAACTAATGACATTCCTGTCAGCCTCTGCTGTACTTTGTGTTTTGTGCAAATTATCAAATGTTAGCATGCTTACATGTTAAACTAAGACGGTGAACACGGTAAACATTATAAACATCAGCATGTTAGCCATTGTCATCTTGAACATGTTAGCATGCTGACGTTAGCATTTCATTCAAAGCACTGCTGTGCTAGGATAGAGGGTGATCAGTCAGACGGTCCTCTAGAGCAGGTTCTTTACCTCTGGCAAACAAACCTCTAAGCTTTGTATGGATGTATTTACAGTATGAGAGCTGGGAGTGATTGCAACCTGAAATGTAATGCACACACTTTAAAGGATGAAAAAGGAAAACACTTTACTGGAGTTTCCTTTGACATTATCATAGTGATTTAATGATATGTTATGGGCCTCATTTAAAGCAGCTGCTTGGGATCTATAGTGCCATGTCATCAACAATCAATATCTCTCACACACACACTCTCTCACACGTACACACACCCTGGGAGGAATCTCTCTTATCGGGAAACATCAGATCAAGCAGATACACTTGAATGGCTATTGGGGCCAGATTGACTCACAGTGAGGGGACTCAGGATCAATGTTTTTGCTTGCAAGCCAAACTCATCCTGTTGTTGTGTGTGTGTGTGTGTGTGTGTGTGTGTGTGTGTGTTTGAGTGTGTGTGTCCTAGGATTGTTTGCCTGCCCAACCAGCTGTCTGCCTTTTCATGGCATATTAATATTAAGATGGTGGTGGTGAGGATCAGAGGACCGACCGGCAGCCCCAGGACAGGCCGAGTGCGTCCATGGACTCGCCTGACAAGAGAGGCCCCTGGTCGAGCTCCCCCACTGGGCTCGAGAGACAAAGACAAGTGCCTGTGTTTCCAAACACGGGCCCCTCTCACCACCCAGAGGTCAGGAACTTAGAATAATCTAGCTAAAGCAGGAGGGACCATGCTCTCTCATGAACACACACACACATACACACACACAGATTTGGGCATTAAGGCTTTGACATGACCCTGCTTAACCCAACAGAGGAACGAATGGCAGGGGGTGTCACAGGGGAAGAGAGGGCTGTAGGAAGAAAGTTTCTAAAGGATGGGGGGTCTATGTGGGCAGAAAGACGAAAAAAGTGGTGGTTGTGGGGATGAAAAGGGCAATCATGGGACATGTGCTTGACAGACAGAGCTAGTACGTGCCCGCTAAAAGACAGAAACAAGAAGCAAGAGGGTGAGATATGGACTGAATGATCAAAGCAGACAAATAAAGAGAGAGATGAAGAGAGAGGGAGACCTTGCTGCAGTGAGTCATGAATGAGCTTGGTGGTCTAAAAGGGACACATGCTCTTTGATCCTCCGCTAATAATATTTCTCAAGCACAGCCTCATCTGAAATGCCACCACCAAAGGGAGACAAATGACTGACGACCAGACACAAAAATCAATGAGTGGACTCATCACCTGTCTGTGAAAAGACACACATCAGGTTTTTGAAATTTTTTTAAAGCATAATGTCAAACTAGTAGCCTATATTTAAGCATTGTAGTGTCTAGAATGAAAGTCTAAATTATTCAAGGCCAGCTGGCATTTTATCTCTTTAGCTTCACAACTTACTGCATTGCCATGAAGAGCAGAATAATGTCAGCTATAGCCTAGGGGTTGCAGTAGTTGTATTCTTGCCACTCTAGACTTCTAGGCTAAATTTGGATGACTCTCTCAGAGCCTGTCATGCTCACGGCTCCCTATTCACTCACTGAAGGGGAAGTACGCCATCTAGTGCACCAGAATGAAGGTTCACAAAGGAAACTGAAAATACGTAGATCATTGTGTGCATCAGACATTCACTGGGAAGAAAGGATGCTTCACTAAAATTTAAAAGATACTCATTGTGGGCTCATGCTGTCTCATACACATTTTAAGTCCCATTCAGATTCAGTAGAGCAGCTGTATAAAGTCAACAACAATATATTCTTTGCAGATGAGAATTTTCAAAATGGAAAAAAAATAAATTGAAGAAAGATAGAGATGGATATGAGTCTTGATGTACACTCAGTTGCCAGTTTATTAGGCACACCTAACAAATGCAGTCTAATGCAGCAGTCCAAGGTTATAAAGGTTTCAGAGAGGTGTTGCTTCAACTGCATGATCATTTTGGAGGATGTAGTTTGTGGTGTTGTTGTGGTGTATAAAACTCTTCCATCATTTTGAAATGTCTTTTGATTTAAAACACTCATATAAGATCATAAATATGTGTGCTATGGGAAGTTGTTGACGATGTCCATTACTGCACCTTATAAAGTTTAAATACACTATAAAGTAAATTAACTGACACAAACATTATTTCAAAATGAGTGTTGTAGTACTTTTTACAAAAGAAAGTATAAGCCCATTTCACAACAACAGCACAAAGCAGCAACACAATAGAAAAAAGTGGCCACCACTTCCTACTAATCGGCCCATTTTAGCAAATCTAAGGAGAAGAGTGGACAATTTGCACTGGCAAAAGAGACAGGTTACTGAGGCGGTGAAAACCCACTTCGTCTGAAATGATCGTGCTGGATCAGCTGTGGCATTGCACGTCTCCCAACCGTGAAGAACTGCGGGCCGAGCGCCGCTATAATTAAAGCGCTTATTGATTAGACTTTACGCGCTCCTGCGTCCTCTGGACCGTGAGCTGGAGGCGCAGGGCGGGTCAGTCACTCTCACTATGCTAATGTCCATGGTAATATAACCCGCCGGTTTAAGTCGATTATTGACGCTTTCCCTAAATGGACGGTTGATCCACAATTGAAGCTTTGTGTGGAGGGGTCAATAGCAACGAGATTGATACCGGGGCAGGAGGTCAGTTTCATTTCAACTCCACCGGTTTCAGGGAATGAATTGGGAATTACTTAGTTAACTGAAATATAAATGTAAAGTAAATTACATTTCTGAACTCCGAGTGGGATTTCTGTTCATCTTCTGGTATTGAGCAGAAATATACAAGATTCATCTATAGAGGCCCTGGGGAATGGGCCAGAGACCCTCATTTGTTGGGGATCAACCTCTCACTGGTTTCATTTAGGCATTTATATCTTTCTTTATATGTTTGCACAAGCAGTGTTTGTGTGTGTTTGTGTTTGTGTGTGTGTGTGTGTGTGTGTGTGTGAGAGAAGAGAGCGACATAGGTAAAATAAAAGAGCAAGGCACACGAACAGAACTGGCCATACCTGGCCGGCTGTAACACAAGATAACAATGCTTGATGCTTGATGGACCTCTGGTGGGTGCTGGTGCTCGGGGCAAAGCAGAACATCATACAATCACTCTGAGAAAGGTTGGTGTATTGATCGGCGTGTATGGCTCCACTGTTACATATCAAAAACATCTCTGCTCTTCCCAACACTTGTCTAGCTCTAAAAATGACCTGGAGTGCACTGCTCTTTACAGAAGTCCATCCCCAGACAGCCGTTTGGCCTGTCACGCTGAGGCACCAGTGTCTCACAGATCCAGACCCAGACACATAGCTCTTTGTTACAGCATACCTGACTGGCAAGTTTTATGGCTGTTTTTCTTACTCGAGATGAACTTATCAGTATCACAGACAGGAAGGAGAGGGAGAGAGTTAATCAGACTGTTTGATCTGCAAAAAAAAACAGAATCATATATTTATCTTGAAAATAAAGTCAAAATGAATCAATAAAATTCCTCACTGTTGGATAAAGGATAAAATTAAACCTTCTTCTGTCTGGTGCTGATTCTTTATTAAACAGAGAGAGCAGACACAGCCAAATATCTCCATCTGATGACACGCTCCTTTAATTACTGGTCTCATTTGCAACATGCCACTCACATTTTGTCTTAGCCTGCAGGTGCTTGTGTGTTTGCTTTGAGCCGTGCACCAACCAGTGATGTGTTTCATATTGGGAAACACTCCTCTCTGCCTCAGCCTGATCCTAAAAGCCCCACATCTACTGTAATAGACGGGCACGGAAGAGTACACAGAGAGCACAGCCATGATTTAGGATGTGTGAATCATGCATGAGTGGGCATGAATGCATAGAGTGTGATCAGAAAGTTGTGGTTTGAGGCAGTGGAGTTTGGTTTAACCGTTTTCTCACTTATGCTCTGTGCATGGTGATAAGATGGGGTTCTGTAAAGCAATAACTACATTTAACACAGCATTAAAATGTGTATGTGTTTGTCTCTTAACATGCATCCATATGTAAATGTGTTCTTAAGCATGCCGTCGTGTCCATGTACAGGGGCTTGCCAATGTGCTTCTCATTCCCATTTGCGGTCGATGTCGGATATGAGAGTCAGTATTGATTGTAATTTCCTGCGACGCCACGTTCCACTCTCTTGCTTTATCAGGAGACTAATTCCTATCAGCTACGCTGTTGGCCAACCAACAGCCCAGGCTGCTGCCCAGGACAACAACTAATGAATAAGAGAGGAACGAATAATCCAGCGAGGCATTTCTCCTCTGACAAACAGGTTGCCACAGGGTTGATAATGATGAGGCTGGGATATTTGGTGTGGAGAAATGTGTATGTGTGTGTGTATGTGAGTGCCAAGTACATCAGTGCAGGCAGGCCGCTATGTGTGCGCTTGCTTGCATGTGTGCCTGCATGCCTTTGTGGGTTTGTGTAGCCTATGTACTGTAGTATATTCTCAAGTGTGTGTATTTGTATGTATTGTGTGCTGGGGGAATTCACTGATTTTAATGACTGGACATTTGGGACGACAGGCGTTTGTTTGCCTTGGGATTTGCTGTTGATGACTGAAGGAGTCAAGGGCATGAAACTAACATTTGCTTTCTGTCCTGACAGCAGGTGGACGGCCAATCAAGTGTTTATTTTTGTTGCCATTGTTGAACTGGTATAATGATGTGCAGGCTGAGATACAACACAGGGCCCAGATACATATTGTAGGTTTCAGGTTCTCCTTTATTTCATTTTTTTCTGTTTTTCTCTGATTCACACCTGTTGTGTCTCAATTTTTCTTCAACTCTTTTTCAATGGATTTCAATGGATCCTCCTTGTGTTGCTGTTTATCTCTCTGCCTCTTTGTGCATCTATCGCCCTCACCTTCTCTGTGCATCTTTTTCATTTCTCTCCTTTTCAGCCTCTCACTTAATCCATCCACTCTTTCGTTCTCATTTTAAGCTTTGAATTGAGTCAATTATATTGTCAGTTTGCCTGGCTTTACGGTTGGTTAAATGCTGTGTTAAAACTTGATGCATGACTCCTTCTAAATACACCATTCAGGCCCTCTCTTTCCTCTATGTGTGCCCTTAAACCACTATATAAATATAGCTACTTTTCAATGCTATTCCCCTCCTCCTCCTCCATATATTTTTAACCCTTTCTTCCTGGTAGTTCAAGTGGGGTGTAAAAATAAAACTGGCTTGTCTCCATCCAAAACTACCATCTCTTTCATCAAAGGCTGCTCAGGTTAAAGTTAGACAGAGCTATGCTGGTAATTATGTTAAGTCACAGAACTCCATAGGGCAGATACACACAGGGCCATATTTGACAGTTTAAAAAAGCAGATTGTCTGATATTCGTTTTTAGAACATAAACATATAACAAAAACAAATGGAGATCTTGTGACCAAGAAATACTGAGCGAGATATTTTACAGTTGAAAACTAAACTTGTCATGCTCTTTGGAGGACAAACTCTGCTCTAAGTTGCCTCAAACATATCTTTGACATTTCTGTACTGCCGTTCTTATTATTTATTGGCCAACATATGATGATACAATATATCCATGATAAGTTAAATTAATAATAATAAAAATAATAATAATAACAACTAATAATAATAATAATAAGCTGATACCAAGTAATACAGGGCCAGAATCACCAATATCAATATCATAATACCTTTTTTAAATTGAAAGCTGCTTATGTACTTTCGTGTAGTGGGGAGCAGCATGTCATCATTTATGAGGTGAATGCATCATCAATAGGCTACATCTGAATACATTTTCATGACCACTAAATGATTTGCCAAAGGTTAGCGAGTTTAGCTGAGTGGTAGAATTTCTACCTGCCACCTGTGAGACCCGGGTTTGGTACACACATTGCAGCTAGCAACGTTTTCATTCACATCTGTGAAATAGCTCCAAACGATTATGTTCCGCCGTCACTGCAATTATGCTGCACACTAGTCAGGGCACACTTAGGTGCCCTGACTAGTGTGCAGCATGTATGTTGTTAGAGTGCACACAACACGACAACAGCAGAGGAGAAACAAAGAGAACTTGTGTTCTCATGACAACTAAATGTTTGCACAGACAGTTCTACACTTCAGCTGCTTTTACACCAAAAGTACCAGGAACTTTTATCCCTAGGAACTACTTTTCAAGGAACTAAAAAGTTCCTTCAGCCCATTGTTGTGTGCGTTTCCACCACAGTCTAAAGACCCGAGAAGATTAGGCAATTACAGCCATTAGGTTACACTCATCGCACAACTGCACAACTCTATTGTTTTAACTTATTAAACACATCACCTGCAATTAAGCATATGGACCTTTGCTTATTTTAACCTATGCAATCTCACCTGTTTTAAATACTGAGCTTACAAGTGTATAATGGTGACATTGAGAGCCACTACTTCCTCAGAGCGTTGTAAACATTAGAATATGGTATCACGAGCGTTACACGTCTTTTTACATATATACAGTAGCAGTATATACTTGTTTTCAGATACAAGAACAGTCACTGTACACACATTGATCCCCAAATCACCGCAATTCCATTGAAACAAATGTATTTCAGTTATTTAATTTCATAGTAGTAAATGCTGATGTGAAACAAGTGCAACAAGCCTAAGAACTCAGGGAGATTGAAAGTGTCTCTAGACACCCATGCAATCTTTAGAAAGAACCAAAAATAATTCCACTCTGTATGGGCGTACAGGTCTGTTGGCTGAGAATGTCACTGCCATTGACAGTTTATTTATGTAGTTATTTTGAGTTAAATCTGGTTCAAGCATTCCTGATAAGAATTTATAATTTATTATTCATCTTAACTGATTAACCTCAAGAAATGTCCCCAGACTTGATCTATCATTTATTAAAATGCAATGCTCCTTTCAGCAACCAAACTCTTCATACTATCAGTGACTCTAAAAGGCAAGTTGTGGCTTTCAGAGTGAGTGTACAGGAAAGTGACGAGTATCTGTGTGTATATGTGTACACATTTCTATGAGGGTTTGTACTTTTCAGTGATGCTACAGTTGTACTTGTTGCCTTGTGGGCAGGAGTGTGGTGTATGGTCTGTTTCTCGTCTTTGGCTTGTGAAAGGTGAACTCATTCTTTCCTCTCCCCACTGTGCGGCCACAGTGACTATCCTCCATGGTGACGATTTAGGGGTGTGATGGGGGAGAGGCAGAAGGGCTTGTGTTTTATAAGAGCCCAGATCCAAACTTGAATGATCAGAAAGACAGAGAGAACTTCGTTAATTCGTGAAGCCATGAACGTACACACCTCGCCTGCTGAGTGAGCAAGACTGGATGATTCAGTGCTAACTACTCAAGCAAGCCGGGAGATTATTTTCCGTGAGCGATTCGGATCGAATAAGTTTGTGCTAAGAGATACTACACTCAGCCATTGAAGAACAAAGCCAAGGTGTAATTTTGAAGATGAGATTCAGCCTGGTGTTAGCTGCGCTTCTCTGCTTCAGCACATGGATGAGCATGGTCCATGCAAGTGAGTACCACAAACAGTACAGAGTGTATGGTCAGAGTGTTTGGCAGGGTAAAATTAAGAGTACTTAATCTTTCTCTCTCTATGTCTGTCTTGTTTAGTCCATGGACCGCTGTCAAGCTGTTGTATGCAGTGGTCCAACACCAGAGTCCCAGTTGAACGAATTATGGATTACACCATTCAGTCTGAAGGTGTCTGTCCAATCACAGCCATAATGTAAGTGGTCCTGCATTTTCACACTGTATAGTATTGAGCCATTTCTCAACTTAGAACAAATACCCACATGCACTCCTAAATAAATGACATTCTATTTTTAAAGGGTGGGTTCACCCAAAAGCACAAAAACAAAACAACAACAAAAAAAAAAAAAACCCCAGCAACAAATGTTCTCTACCTCTAGTAGTATGTAGCCATGCAGACAGTTTTGGTTTTATTTGTCCAGATTTTCAGATACACTATCTGTCTGTGACATCATTACAACAGGGGTGAGTGGAATTTCATTTTTGCTGTTCAGTGCATTGGAAAATTCAACAGAAACATCTCCTTGCTGTTGAATGTTTTTAAATATAAATTTTCAGTGCATTGAGCTTTGATATTTCAAAACCTCTCTAACCAAACTATCTGCAATGCTAGATTCCACTAAAGGTAACTGAGAAAATCTTGTTTTTGTTCTAACTTGGATGAAGAAATGCTTTGTCAGAACTGAATTAAAAACAATGTTAAAACAGCATTACAATGCCACTAACAGATTACAATCAATTGCAGTTTTCAGACAAAGTTTGGAAAGAGACTCTGCTCCGACCCGAACAATAAGTGGGCAAAAAAAGCCATTCTGAAGGTGGATGTGGAAAAAGCATTGCTAGAGAACAGACAGAATGAAGACGGATCAACAAGCAACATCACACCAACAGTGTCTACTACATCAAAAAACGCACCACAGAAGAAAGGCAGAAATGGAAGCAGGCGGCAGAGGAAAAAGTCCAGGAGAGGGAGGAAGGGGCAGAGAAAACGTGTCTGAAGAATCACAAGACAAATCAAAGTTACCACAGACAGCAAACATTATTCTTTCCAATTGGACTTTTCCTGATATATCGCATCAACAGTTAACAAACCTGAAACAAAACAGACTTTTATATATTATTATATTGTATTGATGATTAAATATGCAAAATATACATTTTGATATATGTTTAACATAGCTTGTTGTCATTAATGTGTGTATGTACCTTTTCCAGTCAGCTGCCAATAAAGTCTTTTTGAGCAAATCTTGTGTTTTCGTTATGAACAAATGGAACATAATCTGAAAGAGGATTGGTAAATTGTGGTATGTTGACACAAACAGTGCGAAAAAAATCTGACCGTTTCTCAGTAGTTCTAGTTGTGTTTACACTCAGTGAAAATGACACATGTACAGGAAGGAAACCAACACAGACAAACAGAGATAACTAATCTAGACAAAGGTGAACATCATAGATACAGCTGTATCTACATACAAATATTATTAAACTGATTATTATATATTGTATTATTATACAGACAGACATATACATGTACAGTGGTGTGAAAAAGTGTTTGCCCCCTTCCTGATTTCTTATTTTTTTGCATGTTTGTCACACTTAAATGTTTCAGATCATCAAATCAATTTAAATATTAGTCAAAGATAACACAAGTAAACACAAAATGTAGTTTTTAAATGAAGGTTGTTATTAAGGGAAAACAAAATCCAAACCTCCATGGCCCTGTGTGAAAAAGTGATTGCCCCACCTGTTAAAACATAACTGTGGTTTATCACACCTGAGTTCAATTTCTCTAGCCACACCTAGGCCTGATTACTGCCACACCTGTTCTCAATCAAGAAATCACTTAAATAGGACCTGTCTGACAATGTGCAGTAGACCAAAAGAGCTTCAAAAGCTAGACATCATGCTGAGATACAAAAAAATTCAGGAACAAATGAGAAAGAAAGTAATTGAGATCGATCAGTCTGGAAAAGGTTATAAAGCCATTTCTAAAGCTTTGGGACTCCAGCGAACTACAGTGAGAGCCATTATCCACAAATGGCGAAAACATGGAAAAGTGGTGAACCTTCCCAGGAGTGGCCGGCCAACCAAAATTACCCCAAGAGCGCAGCGACGACTCATCCAAGAGGTCACAAAAGACCCCACAACAACATCCAAAGAACTGCAGGCCTCACTTGCCTCAGTTAAGGTCAGTGTTCATGACTCCACCATAAGAAAGAGACTGGGCAAAAATGGCCTGAATGGCAGAGTTCCAAGACGAAAACCACTGCTGTGCAAAAAGAACATTAAGGCTCGTCTCATTTTTGCCAGAATCTTAATGATCCCCAAGACTTTTGGGAAAATACTGTGTGGACTGATGAGACAAAAGTTGAACTTTTTGGAAGGTGTGTGTCCAATTACATCTGGTGTAAAAGTAACACTGCATTTCAGAAAAAGAACATCATACCTACAGTAAAACATGGTGGTGGTAGTGTGATGGTCTGGGGCTGTTTTGCTGCTTCAGGAGCTTCAGGAAGACTTGCTGTGATAAATGGAACCATGAATTCTGCTGTCTACCAAAAACTCCTGAAGGAGAATGTCCGGCCATCTGTTTGTGACCTCAAGCTGAAGTGAACTTGGGTTCTGCAGCAGGACAATGATCCAAAACACACCAGCAAGTCCACCTCTGAATGGCTGAAGAAGAACAAAATGAAGACTTTGGAGTGGCCTAGTCAAAGTCCTGACCTGAATCCTATTGAGATGCTGTGGCATGACCTTAAAAAGGCAGTTCATGCTTGAAAACCCTCCAATGTGGCTGAATTACAACAATTCTGCAAAGATGAGTGGGCCAAAATTCCTCCACAGCGCTGTAAAAGACACATTGCAAGTTATCGCAAATGCTTGATTGCAGTTGTTGCTGCTAAGGGTGGCCCAACCAGTTATTAGGTTTAGGGGGCAATCACTATTTCACACAGGGCCATGGAGGTTTGGATTTTGTTTTCCCTTTAATAACAACCTTCATTTAAAAACTGCATTTTGTGTTTACTTGTGTTATCTTTGACTAATATTTAAATTTGTTTGATGATCTGAAACAGTACCTTTACTGCGCAAGTACTAGTGAATGACAATGCAAAATAACTGGAATAAATATTGTTGGGATATATAATAAGATATTCATGAGAGGCTTTCTGTATAGTTATTACTAGAGAAAAAATGTACATGATGATATGTGCATCTATTGCACATGCTGTATTTGTTACACAATGATGTATTATGTAATATGTAACAAACATGTTGTTTTGACAATGGTCATTGCAGGGTTGTTTTACAGAATCTGCACTGGGATTTCACGTGGCTGGTCTCACAGTTTGTGACTATGACTGCATGTGGTCAAAACCTCTTTCTGGTGTCAGAGGTCTGCAATGATGTCCCTGGCCGTCTCCTAACTTGGGATGTGTACAAGTCCTGGAACTGAGCAGGTCAGCATGGATGATCGTTGAAGTCCTGACTGCCTGTAGCAGCCTGTCTTTGTCTTGTTTGGTGCCAGATCCCAACCAGACTCTGATGGATGAGTGGTCTCAGTGATTGCTGTGATCATTTTGGTCATTTGTCATTCAGGTATAAATGCTACATACTCTTATAATTATATACGTTTATTGAGAATGACTTCCGGATGGGAGCCGAAACGTCTTGATTCTGAAAACAGTGTCCAGATGACTACGACTGAAACCTTTTCTACGTTAGAACACTCCTGGACGAATGAGGGACTACACCGTCGTACGTTTATTGAGCATTATCTAGTTGAGAATTTCTGTTATACCCACATATCATAACATCTTTTCAACCTACTGTGACGCACACAAAATTGAAACCATAGAACCCCTCCTCAATGTGACAGTCAAAAACATCACAGCACATGTAACCCTGAGGTTGATTGTGCGAATATAAATGAAGCACTGCAAGATGTATTATTACATATTTGTTATATTTTATAGTAAATATATCACTCTCTACTCTAATGGACATTCATTTTCTAATGGGCACCTACAGATAAGCCACAGCATAAGTTAAACATCACTTTTTTCTAAAAGTAGAGGGAAGTTGTGGCTTTCAGAGTGAGTGTAGAGGAAAGTGACGAGTATCTGTGTGTATATGTGTGCACATTTCTATGAGGGTTTGTACTTTTCAGTGATGCTACAGTTGTACTTGTTGCATTGTGGGCAGGAGTGTGGTGTATGGTCTGTTTCTCACCTTTGACTTGTGAAAGGGGAGCTCATTCTTTCCTCTCCCCACTGTGCGGCCACAGTGACTATCCTCCATGGTGACGATTTAGGGGTGTGATGGGGGAGAGGCAGAAGGGCTTGTGTTTTATAAGAGCCCAGATCCAAACTTGAATGATCAGAAAGACAGAGAGAACTTCGTTAATTCGTGAAGCCATGAACGTACACACCTCGCCTGCTGAGTGAGCAAGACTGGATGATTCAGTGCTAACTACTCAAGCAAGCCGAGATTATTTTCCGTGAGCGATTCGGATCGTATAAGTTTGTGCTAAGAGATACTACACTCAGCCATTGAAGAACAAAGCCAAGGTGTAATTTTGAAGATGAGATTCAGCCTGGTGTTAGCTGCGCTTCTCTGCTTCAGCACATGGATGAGCATGGTCCATGCAAGTGAGTACCACAAACAGTACAGAGTGTATGGTCAGAGTGTTTGGCAGGGTAAAATTAAGAGTACTTAATCTTTCTCTCTCTATGTCTGTCTTGTTTAGTCCATGGACCGCTGTCAAGCTGTTGTATGCAGTGGTCCAAAACCAGAGTCCCAGTTGAACGAATTATGGATTACACCGTTCAGTCTGAAGGTGTCTGTCCAATCACAGCCATAATGTAAGTGGTCCTGCATTTTCACACTGTATAGTATTGAGCCATTTCTCAACTTAGAACAAATACCCACATGCACTCCTAAATAAATGACATTCTATTTTTAAAGGGTGGGTTCACCCAAAAGCACAAAAATAAAACAACAAAAAAAAAAAAAACCCCAGCAACAAATGTTCTCTACCTCTAGTAGTATGTAGCCATGCAGACAGTTTTGGTTTTATTTGTCCAGATTTTCAGATACACTATCTGTCTGTGACATCATTACAACAGGGGTGAGTGGAATTTCACTTTTGCTGTTCAGTGCATTGGAAAATTCAACAGAAACATCTCCTTTCAGAAAGTGTCCCCGTCATTCTTGATAATCCAAAAACCTAACTGTCAACAGTTTTCATTGGAACAACTTTCTACTGGAAAATAGTCCCTTTGAAAACTGTTTACAGTGAGAACTGTGGATTATTCAGAGTACCGGGGACCCTTTCTGCAAAGAGATGTGGCTGTTGAATGTTTTTAAATATAAATTTTCAGTGCACTGAGCTTTGATATTTCAAAACCTCTCTAACCAAACTATCTGCAATGCTAGATTCCACTAAAGGTAACTGAGAAAATCTTGTTTTTGTTCTAACTTGGATGCAGTACCCCTTTAAGAAATGCTTTGTCAGAACTGAATTAAAAACAATGTTAAAACAGCATTACAATGCCACTAACAGATTACAATCAATTGCAGTTTTCAGACAAAGTTTGGAAAGAGACTCTGCTCCGACCCGAACAATAAGTGGGCAAAAAAAGCCATTCTGAAGGTGGATGTGGAGAAAAAAAGCATTGCTAGAGAACAGACAGAATGAAGACGGATCAACAAGCAACATCACACCAACAGTGTCTACTACATCAAAAAACGCACCACAGAAGAAAGGCAGAAATGGAAGCAGGCGGCAGAGGAAAAAGTCCAGGAGAGGGAGGAAGGGGCAGAGAAAACGTGTCTGAAGAATCACAAGACAAATCAAAGTTACCACAGACAGCAAACATTATTCTTTCCAATTGGACTTTTCCTGATATATCGCATCAACAGTTAACAAACCTGAAACAAAACAGACTTTTATATATTATTATATTGTATTGATGATTAAATATGCAAAATATACATTTTGATATATGTTTAACATAGCTTGTTGTTATAAATGTGTGTATGTACCTTTCCCAGTCAGTTGCCAATAAAGTCTTTTTTAGCAAATCTTGTCTTTTCGTTATGAACAAATGGAACATAATCTGAAAGAGGATTGGTAAATTGTGGTATGTTGACACAAACAGTGCAAAAAAATCTGACCGTTTCTCAGTAGTTCTAGTTGTGTTTACACTCAGTGAAAATGACACATGTACAGGAAGGAAACCAACACAGACATACAGCTAAACAGAGATAACTAATCTAGACAAAGGTGAACATCATAGATACAGCTGTATCTACATACAAATATTATTAAACAGATTATTATATATTGTATTATTATACAGACAGACATATACATGTACAGTGGTGTGAAAAAGTGTTTGCCACTTTCCTGATTTCTTAAATTGATTTGATGATCTGAAACATTTAAGTGTGACAAACATGCAAATAAATAAGAAATCAGGAAGGGGGCAAACACTATTTCACACCACTGTATACTGTATACAATGTGGTCTAGTTAGTACCTCTACTGCGCAAGTACTAGTGAATGACAATGCAAAATAACTGGAATAAATATTGTTGGGATATATAATAAGATATTCATGAGTGGCTTTCTGTATATTTATTACTAGAGAAAAAAATGTACATGATGATATGTGCATCTATTGCACATGCTGTATTTGTTACACAATGATGTATTATGTAATATGTAACAAACATGTTGTTTTGACAATGGTCATTGCAGGGTTGTTTTACAGAATCTGCACTGGGATTTCAGGTGGCTGGTCTCACTGTTTGTGACTATGACTGCATGTGGTCAAAACCTCTTTCTGGTGTCAGAGGTCTGCAATGATGTCCCTGGCCGTCTCCTAACTTGGGATGTGTACAAGTCCTGGAACTGAGCAGGTCAGCATGGATGATCGTTGAAGTCCTGACTGCCTGTAGCAGCCTGTCTTTGTCTTGTTTGGTGCCAGATCCCAACCAGACTCTGATGGATGAGTGGTCTCAGTGATTGCTGTGATCATTTTGGTCATTTGTCATTCAGGAATAAATGCTACATACTCTTATAATTAATTACAACAATCTCCTTTTAGAGCACAATGTTAACTACGTTACATAAAACACCGAGTTAACAATGAATTAATTTTGGTAAAACTGACGATCTCAATTTAGAGAGAAAAACGTAAATTAATTATATAAAATTACCAAATAAAGTGCTGATTTACTGTAAACAATCTATCTGGAGTGCAAATCAAGAGAAACACTGACGAGGCAATAACAACATTAGCTAAAGAAAGAGATAGCTAAAATAAACACTTCAAAGTCCTTCAAAGTTTACCACACAACATAAAACTAAAACGGTAACTTGTGCCCTTCAGCCAGGAGCTAAGATGTAGAAAGAAACCTTTTTAAACAAACATTTGTACAGTAAGTACGAAGGGTTTATCCTATCTCTCCTAACGTTAAATCTTCATGTAAAAAGTGCGCCAATGTACACACAGGGTGCTGCTGCACTTCCTTTTCCAGACTTCAAAATAAAAGCATGTGAGGTAAAAAAATGTACACTTAATAAAACAAATAAAAATACAATGTCCACATTAAGTATGCAGCGAGAATTATTAGTCAACCAAAACAAACAAAGTAACATTTGGCACAAGTTCAATAATAAAGTCCTTTCTTGTGAAAGCCTTTCTCAGGAGTTCTATGGCAACACTGCCCTCTATGGTTGAAGGTAAAGATGACGGCCACTTCAGTGATTGAGGATTTAATGGTCATTTACAAATTATATAAGTTTATCGAGCATTATCTAGTTGAGAATTTCTATGTTATACCCACATATCATAACATCTTTTCAACCTACTGTGACGCACACAAAATTGAAACCACAGAACCCCTCCTCAATGTGACAGTCAAAAACATCACAGCACATGTAACCCTAACTGCAAGATGTGTTATTACATAATATTTGTTATATTTTATAGTAAATATATCACTCTCTACTCTAATGGACATTTTCTAATGGGCACCTACAGATAAGCCACAGCATAAGTTAAACATCACTTTTCTCTAAAAGTAGAGGCAAGTTGTGGCTTTCAGAGTGAGTGTAGAGGAAAGTGATGAGTATCTGTGTGTATATGTGTGCACATTTCTATGAGGGTTTGTACTTTTCAGTGATGCTACAGTTGTACTTGTTGCCTTGTGGGCAGGACGGTGGTGTATGGTCTGTTTCTCACCTTTGACTTGTGAAAGGGGAGCTCATTCTTTCCTCTCCCCACTGTGCGGCCACAGTGACTATCCTCCATGGTGACGATTTAGGGGTGTGATGGGGGAGAGGCAGAAGGGCTTGTGTTTTATAAGAGCCCAGATCCAAACTTGAATGATCAGAAAGACAGAGAGAACTTCGTTAATTCGTAAAGCCATGAACGTACACACCTCGCCTGCTGTGTGAGCAAGACTGGATGATTCATTGCTAACTATCCAAGCAAGCCGGGAGATTATTTTCCGTGAGCGATTCGGATCGAATAAGTTTGTGCTAAGAGATACTACACTCAGCCATTGAAGAACAAAGCCAAGGTGTAATTTTGAAGATGAGATTCAGCCTGGTGTTAGCTGCGCTTCTCTGCTTCAGCACATGGATGAGCATGGTCCATGCAAGTGAGTACCACAAACAGTACAGAGTGTATGGTCAGAGTGTTTGGCAGGGTAAAATTAAGAGTACTTAATCTTTCTCTCTCTATGTCTGTCTTGTTTAGCCCATGGACCGGTGTCAAGCTGTTGTATGCAGTGGTCCAAAACCAGAGTCCCAGTTGAACGAATTATGGATTACACCATTCAGTCTGAAGGTGTCTGTCCAATCACAGCCATAATGTAAGTGGTCCTGCATTTTCACACTGTATAGTATTGAGCCATTTCTCAACTTAGAACAAATACCCACATGCACTCCTAAATAAATGACATTCTATTTTTAAAGGGTGGGTTCACCCAAAAGCACAAAAAAACCCAACCCAGCAACAAATGTTCTCTACCTCTAGTAGTATGTAGCCATACAGACAGTTTTTGTTTTATTTGTCCAGATTTTCAGATACACTATCTGTCTGTGACATCATTACAACAGGGGTGAATGGAATTTCATTTTTGCTGTTCAGTGCATTGGAAAATTCAACAGAAACATCTCCTTTCAGAAAGTGTCCCCATCATTCTTGATAATCCAAAAACCTAACTGTCAACAGTTTTCATTGGAACAACTTTCTACTGGAAAATAGTCCCTTTGAAAACTGTTTACAGTGAGAACTGTGGATTATTCAGAGTAACGGGGACCCTTTCTGCAAAGAGATGTTGCTGTTGAATGTTTTTAAATATAAATTTTCAGTGCATTGAGCTTTGATATTTCAAAACCTCTCTAACCAAACTATCTGCAATGCTAGATTCCACTAAAGGTAACTGAGAAAATCTTGTTTTTGTTCTAACTTGGATGCAGTACCCCTTTAAGAAATGCTTTGTCAGAACTGAATTAAAAACAATGTTAAAACAGCATTACAATGCCACTAACAGATTACAATCAATTGCAGTTTTCAGACAAAGTTTGGAAAGAGACTCTGCTCCGACCCGAACAATAAGTGGGCAAAAAAAGCCATTCTGAAGGTGGATGTGGAGAAAAAAGCATTGCTAGAGAACAGACAGAATGAAGACGAATCAACAAGCAACATCACACCAACAGTGTCTACTACATCAAAAAACGCACCACAGAAGAAAGGCAGAAATGGAAGGAGGCGGCAGAGGAAAAAGTCCAGGAGAGGGAGGAAGGGGCAGAGAAAACGTGTCTGAAGAATCACAAGACAAATCAAAGTTACCACAGACAGCAAACATTATTCTTTCCAATTGGACTTTTCCTGATATATCGCATCAACAGTTAACAAACCTGAAACAAAAACAGACTGTTATATATTATTATATTGTATTGATGATTAAATATGCAAAATATACATTTTGATATATGTTAAACATAGCTTGTTGTTATAAATGTGTGTATGTACCTTTTCCAGTCATTTGCCAATAAAGTCTTTTTGAGCAAATCTTGTGTTTTCGTTATGAACAAATGGAACATAATCTGAAAGAGGATTGGTAAATTGTGGTATGTTGACACAAACAGTGCAAAAAAAATCTGACCGTTTCTCAGTAGTTCTAGTTGTGTTTACACTCAGTGAAAATGACACATGTACAGGAAGGAAACTAACACAGACATACAGCTAAACAGAGATAACTAATCTAGACAAAGGTGAACATCATAGATACAGCTGTTATGTGCAACAAGTAGGCATAAACATGAAAATAAACAGCTACAGCTGGACAAACAAACATACAGTATCTACATACAAATATTATTAAACAGATTATTATATATTTTTTTATTATACAGACAGACATATACATGTATACTGTATTCAATGTGGTCTGGTTAGTACCTTTACTGTGCAAGTACTAGTGAACGACTGGAATAAATATTGTTGGGATATATAATAAGAATTCCATGAGTGGCTTTCTGTATATTTATTCCTAAGTACACACTGCCGGTACAGTGAAACTGCAAATGGCTCATTAAATCAGTTATGGTTCCTCAGAGTTATTTATTCCTAGACAAAAAAAAATTGCACATGATGATATGCATCTATTCTGATCGTTCAAGTCCTGACTGCCTGTAGCAGCCTGTCTTTGTCTTGTTTGGTGCCAGATCCCAACCAGACTCTGATGGATGAGTGGTCTCAGTGATTGCTGTGATCGTTTTGGTCATTTGTCATTCAGGTATAAATGCTACATACTATAAGTTTTTTTGAGCATTATCAAGTTGAGAATTTCTATGTTATACCCACATATCATAACATCTTTTCAACCTACTGTGATGCACACAAAATTGAAACCATAGAACCCCTCCTCAATGTGACAGTCAAGAACATCACAGCACATGTAACCCTAACTGCAAGATGTGTTATTACATAATATTTGTTATATTTTATAGTAAATATATCACTTTCTACTCTAATGGACATTTTCTAATGGGCACCTACAGATAAGCCTCAGCATAAGTTAAACATCACTTTTGTCATTGGTCATTCGCTACTAATACAAGCTGTTTAAATGCATCATCCTTTTCTTGTTTTTTGTGTTTGATGTTTCAATGTATGATTGCAGGCTTTGGAGTTTTTAAATCTCAGAACAAAATATAGTATATGAGACAAAATGCCACAGTAACTGTAGCTATTATTGCAACATTGTCACAATTAATTTTTTTCTCTCTTTACATCCAAAAGAACAAAATATTTTAAAATTCCAACTGGTAAAACATTTCAGTTCAAAATATGAAAGTAGAAAAGGCTTGCACATTTGTGTCTGGAGTCTAATAAAGGTGTAGCAGATGGTATGTGTGATATTATTGCCTTTCTGTTTCAGGGGTGTGTTTGGTATTACTTTAAATTGTGGGGCTATACCGCCACAGCCACCACATCCTGAACAAGCGTGTGTTTGAGCATGTGTGAGTGCATGTGTGTGGTTGCCCAATTCAGCAGAAGGGTATTAGAGGGCCTGTTTCCTCTCTTCTAAGAAAATTAAACACACTATGACAAAATTTCAAAGCAGTCATGTTACACTGAACATGTGTGACAGAACTGTCAACCACAACTGTGGGTGAAAACATACAACATATAAGAATACTTAAAGCTGCACTAATCAACATTTTTATACTAACATTACTATCTGTAATGTGAAAGGTGTTGCTTGTAGTGATGAATCCACAGAGAATTATCACCCTAGTCTCAGTGGGGCATTTTTGCATCTTTCAGCTTAATGTTTTTGATTTTACTGCCCACAACTTCCCTCGCACTGCTCTCATCTACCCCGTTTCCATTTGCAATAGGCAGCTTTTTTAAGCAAAAAAAGCTCTGCTAAAAATATTACACTGTACACTGCACTGAATGCTAATGTTTCTCCATGTCTACTGGATGTTTACAAAATAAACTCTTTGCTAAATCGTTTGGCATATTAGCTTTATAAGGTAGCAGATACTATGTCAGTGTAGTGTTTACAGCAAGTTGCGGTGGCCCCCATGTTGCCAACAAACAATTTAAACAAAAGGTTTAAAGACTCACCTGTAACATTCATGGAGATTAGTGGCCATTAAAATTGAAACTGACTCCTTTAAATGAGCATTTCTGAGTTATTGTTTCATCTGATTAATAAAATCAATGGATAATGGGGGAAATGTCAGTCTAAAAGAGTCTTTAAAAGATTTCGTGTCATTCAAAAGACAATGGTACATTAAAGTTGATCTGAGGAAACACAGTGACACATTATGAGGTCATTCTGGACAGATAAACCCAGGCCAAGCCCCCTACTGAGACCTGCATGTAGGCTTATACAACATACTAGGAAGAGCCTTTTATGGGGCAATAGTTTACTCAGAACACAATATGTGCAGTAATATATTTTTGTCTTTTTTATTGTCACTAAAAGTGACTGCTTAGTCTCTAACAGCAAAATGATTTCTCTGTGCTCATACAATGTTCAACTTTTGTTACATGACTTGTGACTGTGTGTGTGTGTGTGTGTGTGTGTGTGTGTGTGTGTGCACCGGAGAGGTGCTTTGTGGTTAACCCATCACAAGGAAAGTGCAATCTCATACTGCTTCTCTTGGCTCCACATACATCAGACTGAAGTCACAGGGGCATAGGAAGAAATTCATTGTCATCTTCCTACCCCTTATACACACACACACAAAGTATATATGAATATGCCCACCCCACAAGTCCCATGTGTCGGTATGATTAATAACCCATAGCTGTTGTGATTGCAGCTGTGTAAAGTATTTGAAGATGGCAGAAACACAGCTTAAAGAAGAGTTAAGAAGGACCCACAATCCTTTGCAAACACTGCTAGTTGCAAAAAATGTACATCATGACAAGCATAGATACAAGACAGAGCTTTGTCTGATTAATATACAACTTTTTACAGTGCTGTATATTTGAATGACACAATAATGGCACTATAATGACTCCAAACATAGCGTTGTCAAGACCAGAACACACCAGCCATAGTTTTACACCCATAGGTTTATATCATACTTATAGTCACACTTATATTTAATCACAGCCTAAGTTGTAATTTACGTATGCATTCATGTGTTCAACAGCTCATACAAATGGCAACAATGGTGGGCCACTAATTTAGGCGAGGGGTGGGAAAACCCATTGCACTGTGGTTCGAGCAAACGTTGCATCCACCACAAAGACTCTCGACTCTCAGCCCCTCACACCTCCCCCAACTGTAGCAAACTGAGGCCGAGCAGTACTTTCTCTTTCTGCCCACGCATAGTAAAAAACAGTTTCTTTGATACCTTTTTAATCACACATCATTGTGTTAGCGCCACCAAATGATGGAAACATGTTAACCGGAAGCCCCTAAAGCTTCCACCTGGTCAGCCTGAAGCCCACCATGTCACACATCACAGTCAGAAAATGATTAAACACTGTGAGTGACTCACCCATGGCCTTGACAACAAATTTAGAGCAGACTTTTGATTAGAACATTTTGTGTTTGGGTTGACATCTTATTTAGTGGCTTTAAGTATGTTTCATGAGAGTGCCATTTAAAGGTAGTGTGTGGTTACAGAACCACTCTGAGAGCACTGAGTGACGAAGATTTGACCTAATAGCTGGTGAGACTGTTACATATCTCAAATCTCAATGTCTCTCTTTTTTTTTTATAGATATACTGGGGTTGACAATATAATATAAACACACTTTATTATGAGACATAATTGTTTTAAAGATGTAGAGACCCATCAACTACAGAAAACAGTACTTTATTCTTCCCTTGTTAATATGTATCTATCTTAAGATCATAACTGAGAATTCTGACCCCTAAAATAATATTCTCTTGGTGGTGGTGGAATATAACATTTACTTAGCAAGTAAGTACTGTACGTAAGTACACATATTTGGTACTTGTATACTTGAGAATTTCAATTTCATGCCACTTTTACTACTACATACTACTTTTTTACTACTAATATTTCAGAGGAAAATATTGTAGTTTTCATTCCACTGCATTTATTTGACAGCTGTTACTTTACAAATTAAGATTTTACATACAAAACATATCGACTTAAAATATGATGCAGTGTTATAGATTACACTTCCCAGCACTGTATATAATTGTTAAATCATCATTAATGATCTAATAATGTAAGATGTAATAGTATAACACTCACAGGGGACATTATTCTGCATTGGGTACTTTTACTTTCACATTCACTTTTGCAGCCAGACTTACTAAGTATTTTAAGTACATAGTCCTGATAATACATACGTTTACTGAAGTAATATCTTCACAGTGGGAATTCTAAGCGTATTTGTACAGTATTGGTATTGGTATTCCTAGTTTTACTTTAGTAAAGGCTCTGAATAATTCCTCCACCACTGGCTCTGGGCTCGCTTTCTTATAATCCTACTGGAATTTGTTGATTCTAGATTCTTGAGTCTCTCCAACTCTCAGACAGTGATCTATTCTGGAACTCACAATCACCAAAACTTAGCCATTACATTGTGACCATTTTTATTAGCTAATGTCAGTATAATTGTACAATGAAAGCAACACGTTATTTATATATTTACATTCATGCAGAATATCAAATACACATCATATAAATGAAAATTATACATAAAAGAGGCAAATGTAATAGATATCGTTTAACTTCACTAGAAGTAGGTGAGGAATATGCAGAACATATGAAAACATTCAAAGTCTGTGGAACTCAAATAGAAGAAGAGAAATTAAGAGCTTTTAATTTTATTTTCAATAGTGCTGTCTTTTTGTGCGAAGGTGAATATTGTGTCACTTTTGCGTTATACGTTGGAGTTGCCAGTTCTTTCCATCTAGGTAGGCCATGCTGGTCTGTGACCACAGTTTGTAGGGGTCAGAACAGATTCTCTTGTTGTGTAGCGTGGTAAATCTATTGAAAATCACAACACAGAAAGTACACATTCAGTCACAATGCAACATTTTGGAAGAAAAGATGATTGATCGAAACTAAAAAATGATCGTGGTTAATTCTGAAATACAATGCATGGCAGTTTACATCAAAAGACATCAAAAGATCAAACGGCTTGTTATGAGAAACTACGCGCATAAATCCAACATTGAACAGATTGGATGACTTACACCACAGCGTCAATAGGGCATGACGGTTTATGTTGTTTGTAGTAACTCTTCAGCCGGTCTCGGTGGATTTGAGTGGTTGAAAGTATTCGACAACAACTGCCTATCCCACCTTTGAATAAAGACACAAGAATCCATTATTATTGTCACCATCTTTTCCATAATCTAACATGAAATAATACATTATATCATATGTGAAATATTACGTAAATGAACTAGATGCACACACATAAAAATCTTTATATTGCTTTTACCTTGAGCTGAGGCTGTGGACACCATGATAGTTAAAAGGAGCGAGACAAAGATGAGACTTGTCATGGCGTGTCTGTAGCTAAAACAGATATGATGTGTAATCTGCACTTCAAGCCCTTTTTAAGTTCACCAACAGACAGTACATTCAGTTGCTACTTGCAAGTTGAGCATGTACACCTACAGACACGCTCACAGCTGGAAAGTAGAGTACATATTTCCTCCCACAGCAGCTCACCAGTGCTGTCCTCGCCCCTACACTCACTCATCGCTGGTGGTCTGAGGGTGTCAGTACATTTTCCACTGCAGAAGGATGTGGTCTTTGCATGTAGTATTATAATATTTACAATTCAAATTATTATAACACCTGTACCTGTGATACAAGGATATCAAACACTTGATCTTCATCATATGAAAATGATGATATCAGTGAGTGAAACGCTTTCTTTGCCTCACTACATTCATTTGAAAGGGTTAGGGTTAGATTATGTTTGTTTATTAGGTTTGGTACAAAAATTATTTTTGTTGGACTCAAAACTTGATGAATCTTAAAACAAGACACGCACAAAGGGAAACCTGTTCGTGTAACTGCAAAGGTTAAGGTTCATTCTTACAGTACAAGTATATTATCTGTCTTCTAACACAGAAGCTTTCTACTGTTAGGTTTTTGAGGTGAGTGTTTTTTTGTGCTACTGACGCTGGTATACTCATTTTTGCACCCACAGTGCATGCAGGGGGAGAAAATGCATACCTGTATGTTAGTCTCATGGCATTTGCAGGCACATTTGAGGTTATACACACAAACACAGATGCATTTACATACAGTACACGGATACACCAAACCATGTTGTTCTGTTCCACTGTAACCCACCTGGTTTGTGGTCACCTGTTCCTTCATGCATGAGAGGAAAAGCATTGCAGCAGAGACATTTCCCTCTTTTGAACATTTTGAGTTGGAATCTCTATGGTTGGAATGTCCCCTGTGGCTTGTTCATGGCTGCCTACACAGTTGTGCACTTCAAGAGATACTGTAAATACATTAATTGCTAAACACAGCTAAGGCACACATTTCCCAGACACAGCATCAGGTAGAAGTGACTGGGATCCTCATTCTTCAAAAAACATGAGAAATATTAATATAATTACTTTATACTTAATTTACTCGTTACTCTTCATCATTTAAATAATGTCTGTAAGACCTTCACAGTAGAACAACTTCTGTAACTACTTTTTAAACCAAAGTATGAAGATAGTCATTATGAAGTCCAAGTATGTAACCCCTAAACATTTAACAAGGAATAGTTTATGTTACATGGAATGTAATGTAAGTGTTCAACAGAGGGCGCTAGCACATGCAACAATGTCTGTAAGTAGAAGGGAAGAAAACTGGGCAGAGTTCAAGATGGATGCAAGTTTGCTAAAAGAAGTAAGTGTAACAGTTGCTATTTTATTTGACGTTTGACATCAGAATTAACCAGGACCAAGTTTATTGTATTTTGGGATACTGTGGTTCATTGGAAGATTTTTGGGAGGATCCAAATTTATCATGTGGTTAGTGAAAAACTATCTGTTGAGTGTCTTTTCTATGCTAATGTTAGCATACCACAATGTTAGCTAGCTAGGTAGTGGTCTATTTCCATGAGTGTAATGGTGGAAAAGACAATAGTAGAAATGATGTGTTGTATGCATGGTTGTATGTGACTGAGGTGTAATTTTTGTTAGCAGAAATGACTAGTGGC
The DNA here is from genome assembly GCF_020085105.1 of Siniperca chuatsi. NCBI lineage: Eukaryota > Metazoa > Chordata > Actinopteri > Centrarchiformes > Sinipercidae > Siniperca > Siniperca chuatsi. The sequence goes on along the minus strand of NC_058054.1, from coordinate 17,996,720 downwards.
ATGTTAGTTTAGTCAGCAATGTTTATGCTGAAGTAGTTCCTGCTGCATTTCAGTTAGAAATATGAATGTTTCAGGGTTATAAGGTAAAGATCTTGTCAGTTAATTTTCATTACAGTAAAAATGGACAATGGCTGTGCTTACTGTATTGTGCCTTATGTAGGTATGGTCAAACTTTGTGAGAGCCTGAGAGATGCTGACCAACACTACATAATGGCGGAACCCAGGGACTTTCCTAGGATTTGGACTTTTACACGGTGGATTCTTAACTTGGATTTCAGGTAAGCTTTAAAAACTGTATGTGGCCCCTATAATAATCTACAATTATGTAGTAAATTGAAGTAGAAGCTACTGACTATATTGAAATGAATTAAAGCACAACAAAATATAAACTGCCTGGGTCGTGGTGATAAGAGGGTGGACAGACGCTGACCAAAGGGACAGTTTTATGTCATTTTAAGTCACTGTCACAGTTATGTCACTGAGGCTGTGAAGGGTGATTTCTTACTTGACCGTCACAAGAAAAATTATAGCATTGGTAATTTATTCAGATGCCCCAAACGACATTTGTTTATTATTACCTGACAAGTACGTCTAGTGGCCGTGAGAATTATGACTCATATCTATCATGAACAAAGGCGGAGGTAGAGAGATGTCGCTATAGCACCACAAAACCTCAGTGAATGTTGTTTTCGGGGATGGCAGTAACTCAGTCTGTTGGGACTTTGCTTGCGAATCGGAGGACTGCCGGTTCTAGCAAGGACCAGTCAGTACAGAGTGTGGACTGATAGCTGGAGAAGTGCCAGTTCACCTCCTGGGGCAGGTGCACTTGAGCAAGGCACCGGACCCTAACTGCTCGGAGGCTATGTGCAATGCGGCAGCCCCGTCACTCTGACATCTTTTCAAACAATTGTTTGTGTGCATGTGTGTGTATTATTTTATTAATTATTAATAAAGTAGTTCTTATTTTAACCATGAGTGTGATCATTTCCTAATCTTAAATCGGCTGTAATCTATATTTTTATAATAACAATGTATCAAATGACAATGTGAAAACAATTTGAGAGGGGTCGTTCGTTGTCATGAACCTATAGAGAATTATTACCTGAATCTGCAGCTCCCCTCAGCTTTACGGATCTTTACGGAGTCTCAGCCATAGCTGCTGCACACTATGCAGTGTCCTCCAAACCTTGACTTCATGAATACCCCGATCCTCAGCCTGATTCCCGGCCTGCTAGCAACCAACATGCTAGCAGCCAGCCTACTAGCCCTCTGTCAGTCAGGATCGGATATGTTAGCCGGCAATCTGCCTGTCCCAGCTCCGAACCTGTACCTGGCTCTTGGTGGTCCTCACAGTCATCAGCCTGCACCCTGGCCTGCCAGTTCCCAGCAGATATCCCTGCATGCCTCCCTCCTGCGTGCTAGTCTCCAGTCTGCATCTCAGCCTGCTAACCAGCTGGCACCTCAGCCCGATGCTGTCTTGGCGCCTTCTGGGAACCCCCCCGGGAGGAAGCATGGCTCCCACCGATGTGGTTCTTCACCGCTGCCCAGCTGCTCGTCTTCACCACTGCCCAGTACCCCAGAGCCGTCAGCAGTCCTGCCTGGTCCCTAGTCAGCAGTCTGGCCAATACCAGTTCCTGCGCCGTGGTGGTCTCCAGTTCCTGCACCACGGCGGTCTCCAGTTCCTACTCTGCGGCGGCCCCCTGGTCTCTCTGTTGGGCTGCAACAGCCGTCTGGACTCTCTGCTGGATCGCAGCAGCCCACTCCTGAACTCTCTGCTGGATCACAACCACCTGCTGCCCTGGTTGGATCTCTGCTGGATCGCAGCAGGCTCTGGTTGGGCCGCAACCATCTACATCCCCTGAGCTGCCGCCGCCGCAGCCATCTACAGATCATCTCCAGACCTCCAGATGGTTTCAGTCTTCGTCACTGGTCTTTAGTCAGGCCTCCGAAGGAATTTCGCCTTCATCGCGGACCTCAGGAGTTGCTCCATATGTCTGGTCTTCACTCGGACCTACTCGGCCTTTCAGCCCTTATTGAAAAAAGATAGATGTAATCATTTACAAAATTTAGAAAACTAAATTTAAAAATATTTTTATCTAACGAAATATTCTGCATCAGTCCATATTTGTTGGCGTTTAGCCTTTCATAAACAACATTTTCACTGCAGTCAAAAAACTGTTTGCTGTCTCGTTGCCACGCTCAAAGGCAGGCACACACCTGTATTAATGTGGCGGACATTTCGGTACAGGCTAATTGCATATTAGACACATCATTGTAGGCTAGACAGTGTCATACATGCTACAAATACTTCTATCACCATGTTGTTGAACTTACATGTCAACTTATGCCCTGCCGATAGGAGCATCAGATCAGAAAAGGCTCACATATGTGATTTTTGTAGGCAATAATAAATAATCTATTTTGAGTTGCTGACTTTTTTTCAGAAGGAAAAGAGAGCTGTGTGACATTTGATTTGTTTTTTTGTGCATAAATTTGTGTTGTTGTTATTTTCATAACGATAGTTTGTGTTTTACTCACTATCATCCTTGTAGAAGCTTGATAGAGCTGTAATCGAGTTTCATTGGCCTCCAACACATTCCTTAATAAGAAGTACATCACCAGTTTGTGGAAAGACAGCACGGAGAGAGTGAGTCACTTTCACTTTTGAGAATGAGATGAGACAAAGCGATGAAAATGACTAATATGACTATTTTATATCATAATGTAGAACATAAGGTGGATTATCACTCATGTATTTATATATATATATATATAATAGTGAACACAAAAATAAAATGAGACCAGGAATTAATCTCTCCTGCAGCCACCATGTCTCTGTAGAAGTTATCTTATAGTCAAGTTTTAGATGGGTCCATTAGGTTAAGTTGACACTATCCTGTCCCTCCTCAATGACAGTCTCTTATTATGACTTACTGATATATCCCTTAATTGTGCCACTGAGTGCTGAGGTCTGCAGAGCACTTTAAGATTGTTCTACCAAGTATTGCACTATATTGTTTTATGATTTGGCAGTAAGTTGGAGCCCATAAAGATAATGATATGAGAGATGTCATGACCCAGTGTGGCAATCTGCCTGGATTGCTGAATTTGGTCCCCACAATCACAAATCCCCACACAATCACAGTTACAGTTACATCTGACCTAATCCGTTAGATTAACAGCTTTGATGTAAAATAAAAACTTGTGAATGAGGTGCAAAAAAAAGGAGAACTTTCTTTTTCAATTCACAATTCAGAAAGTGCATACCATGTTTCGCAATTATATCTTCATTTTAGTGAACCCAATCACACTGTTCATGTTTCCTTCCTCATTTTTAGTATTCGCTTCTGCTTTTCATTGAAAAGGAATTATAATGTCTTGTTCAAAAACACCAAATCCAGGAAAGTCATGCCTGTTTATTCATTCAATATCAGCTGACACTGCTAATGGTCTGCTGTATAAAGCTATACATTTTGAGATGCATTAATACGAATTATTTTTACATGCAGTTTTTCAAATTATTACAATTTATAAATACTAAGTCAGTGATGATTTACTGAAGAGTGGAAGCATATGTCACTTTTCATTTTATTGTGGATTGTATCCCAAATGTGATTATGTCATCATCAAACATATTAATTGCAAACTGCTAAAAAACTAAAAATAGGCCTTCTGTAACAAATGCAACATTTATAATGAAATATATAAACCAAGTGAATAATAGACTACAAAGGTGAGGAAAGTAAGGAAGTGCAGAATAGGGGTCAGTGGCAATTTTCTGAAGCCTTCTTGTTCAAAGGTCATAATATTGTATATTTGAAAGGTTGATAAGGATTGTACATGTGATAACAATGGCAGTGATTTCCACACCAGGTGCTGAGATTTATGGATGTTAAAACAATTTTTCAGTATAATATATTGTCTTAACTATGTTTTTGTTACAGTGAAGGCTTTGCATAACTAGCTTACTTGTCTCTTTTGTAAGATGCACAAAATTCACAGGATTAGTCCCTTAGGACTAAACTATGCTGTGATTATCTTTCTTTAATTATTATCAACAGATCTCATCCTTTGCCATAGCAGACACCCCTTTCACCCCTTCAAGCTTCTGCAAAATGAAGCAAAAATACTGTAGTGTCTTCCTAAGAGGGTAATAGGACATGGACATGGCTTTTTGAGAAATAAAAGCTTTGGGCATCATCAAAGCATACTGAGCAAGTCTGAGATCACAAGTTCTGCTTTTCTAAAGGCCTATTTTTTAATTTATTGCTGAAAGACTTGACATTGAAACTCAGCAACACAATCCCCATGTTGTTAGCATTTTAGTACCATTTATTACTGTGAATGAACTTAGTTTTTTCATCATTAATCACTGAAAACACTGAGAAATGATCACTGGTGGTTCTGTGATCTGTCCTGGGGTTCAAATACTGTTTGTGTGGTAAAGTACAGTTCTACATACCATTATAGCCGTTCCCTTTGTCTTTACCCTTTAATTTGAGTCCAGTGTGGAGGTCACAGATGACTTACTGCCTCTTTAAAACAAATGATTTTTAAAAATATATAGTTGTAATATATATAGAATTAATGTAACACATTCAAAATGAATGATTATTTAAAGCAAATAAAAGCCAGACAGAGCAGATTAATTTGCTTTTTGAACCAACTTGTGTCTTCTGGGACATAACTGGCAAATTTGTTTCACTGGCAGCAAGAAAATCTTACTCTTTTTGGCAGTTATTTGGCTTTTGCAGCTTTTTATAAAGCTGAAAGTAAACTGAAGTGAAAAAAACCTCGGCTCTTAGTTTGTGCTAAATCACATATTCATTCTATCTAGGAATACATTTCTACATGCACAGTATTTTTTTCTTTCATACTGTCTGAATTGTCTAAATCATAAAAAACCCCTCAAGTTGAGACATGTAACTAAAATAACAGAGCATGCAAGGACAAATGACCATATTTGGGTGGAGGATGCTCGGAAATTTGCGGTGGAAAGCCTTAGGAACTCCTTCCTTCCCCTTTTCTTGCCCCTTTACTGACCATGACAGTCAGTACCAGAGAAAAAGGATGGATAGAAAGATGACACATTTGGCAGAGAGACCAGCACATGATTTTGCCTTTACATTATTGCTGAAATCAGCAGGATTTATACCTAAATGCAATCATTTAAAACACCATTACATAGAGATTATCTAGCCAGGTTAATAAAGAACATTACTGTTAATATAGTATAATATGAAATCATTCATTCAATGTATTTATCCTTTCTCTATTCCACTTTACCCTGTTCAGGGCCCTGGGGGTTGGAGTGTATCCCAGTATGCATTGTGCGAGAGGCTGGGAACAACCTGGACAGGATCCCCAGTCTACCATTTATAGACACATTGACTCATATTGCTGTGTACGGGCAATTAAAGTTCCCAATTCACCTAAATTTGCACTGCAGCAAGAAACACTCAGAGGAAACCCACACTAACATGGTACAAATATGCAAACTCCACACAGAATAAATTTAAGAATATTAAACATAGGATGAACCTGCTGAGAATCTAATATATTAGTAGATTACATTAATGTATTCAATTTAACTATTAGTTACTTGTTACTGACAAGGACAAAACTAATAAATAAAATAAATAAGGATAGTCCTTAGAAAAAGCTGCACTTTGCCTCAATTTGAGTACATTTCTTAGCTCAGTCAATGTCATGATGAAATCACTAAAAAAGGAAATGGTAGACGACAGTGTCACCCAAATGCGTTCTTTCCCCCACCCTGATACACACACACACTATGTAGAAAGCCCTAAGAGACAAGTCATCCGGTCAGTTTGCCCTGGTTCCTCTTTTTATGGTATAAAACCACAATGGTAGGGTCCGAGGAGATCAGTCGTCTCCATCTGCCAGATCAAACAATCAGCTTCTGCAAAGAACCTCTGGAACATCTCACGCAGTAACCATGCAGCTGTGCATCAGAAGACTGGCATGCCTGGCTCTCCTTGTCGGGGTTCTGGCAATGGCAGCAACGGCTTCTGGTAAGTCTCCTGTCAGAGATCCTGCACCATATTACAGTCTGCTCCAGGACAGCTAGAGTACACATAAGAACCTGCCATGCACATTTGAAACGGTTGACTTCTGATGAAAATCTAGGCCAACACCATGTGTATTTATTCAAATGTTTTTATGTTGCAAATGAAAGAGATGTATGCTCATAATAACCAATCCTTGTTTGTTTTCTGGAAAACAGAAATTAAGATAGTCAAGTGCTGCACTGAGGTCAGTGTCATGAACGTCACTGCTCCCATCTTGGGCTACAGGATCCAGAGAAGGAACCTCCCATGTGTCCGCGCTGTCATGTAAGAATCACCTCCTCATTTTATCATTCAGAGAGTGATGATCAAAAATGTTATAAAGAAAATCCAAGTTCTTGATGACAATTGGTTTGGAGCTTGTGGTTGATCTTTTCTTTTTTTTCCACCCAGATTTGAGACCACCGAGGGAGAAGTCTGCAGCCACTGGAAACAGGAATGGGTGTTTGACAAGATCAGGGAGCTAGAGTGAGTAGGCCTTTGTCATGTCAGTCTCAGTATTGACCATTTTTGCTAGTTGGTTGCTTTAGACATGATGTATCACGTATGCTCAAGGACAGCACAAACTGTTATTTTAACTTATCTCTTTGTGTGTTTTACAGGCAGGCCCGCAGAGCAAAGAAGAACAGTACTCCTGCTCCTACAACCTCCAGCCCCTAGAAACCACTACTCACCATCATGAATACCTATAACCAATTGTCTTGCATTAATTTAAAATATTTAAAATGCTTTCTAATGTTATTCTGTAATATTTAATATTTATTTCTAGCGCTATTTATTTGTCTTTGATTTCCTTTATCGTTTCCTGTCTTTGTTCAGTTAACATAATGCTTAACGGAGATAAAAGATACAAAAAGCATCCACGATGTGCATCTGAGAGTTGTCTGTTGTTTGCTATAAACAAAATAAATGTTCTTGACCTCTGTCCGCACGTCGTTGTTATTGGTTGAAATTGGAAATCAAAGGTAGCTGTGTTTAATGAAATGACCTCATGATGTAAGAGGCACATTTTTTTTACAGATCGACTCTGCCATCTAGTGGTGACATTAAATTACTTCAGGACAGTTAGATGAGAGCCTGTCATTGAGGGTGTCACCTTGTCTGACTCGAGCATCAACCCCATGGGGTGCTGATCTGAAATAGCACAAGAGACTGCCTCCCTGTCAGTCATGTCATCCATTTGCATGAGCTTGGGGGGCAGGACAGCTCATCAAAAAAGTTTCAGACACCTTCCAGCAGATGTGCTGGCAGCATCCTTTTCTAAGTACACCAGGCACACATGTCACACCACTAAAACATTCACTATGCAGAGCAGCAGTCTTTGCAGTTTGTGGGCCTATTGTTCCAAAAATATACCTTTTAATGATGTTGAGGGGCTTTCCCATCAAGTCAGGTTATTACATGTTACTTGAAAATATGTTTAACACAATAACTGCTCTTTAATCGCTGTTAAAAATATATTTTAACAGTAAGTTAGCCATGGCTACATTAAAAGTTACATGACACACTTCAGTGAGACAGGGTTGTAGTTTGATTAAATAAATGTGGACAACAATGCTGGAGCACTATGTAAATTTATTTGTTTATGAGAATTGCTATTGATATATTTTAGCACATTAACTTCATTAAGCAGGAGATTCATAGCAGGAGATGAAACATCATAGTCACAAAAGCATGATTTTAAAAAACAGAAATGTTCACGTAAACATTTGCTATTTGGCTAAGCACATAATCGACTTCATTTGTAGTCTCAAAGCTGTTCTTCTCAGGTTTCCCTTAAATCATGATTACCTGGAGTATTGCTATTGGAGCATGTGTAGGCAAGTGAAAGTAATTAGCATTTCTTTACTTTTTCAGAGATAATATCCCTAACATGACTGGATTACAGTAGATTCAATTTCTCTCAAACATTCACTCAAATTGGCATTTCTATAGCACAAAACCTTTCGTTCTCTAATCTCTAACACCACAACCTGATTTTTGCTAATAAAAGCTTTCAGTGGTGTTTGGGAAGGTTTCTGTGGTAATGAAGAAAGATCCACTTCCGTCATGAAATGAAGGGTTTACACTTTTCCTCATCTGAGTTTCACCTGCAGCAGAGCCGGCCTTCGACATGTTCTTCAGTTTTGAACTATAAAGAAGAGGAGAGTTTTTACTCAAACAAAAGAAAACCCTGTTCACACACAAAGCTTGTCCTGATTTTTAGGTCCATGTCTAAACTGAAATTAGTTGGTACTTAAAAGTGAGTAGGTGTCTCATACCTGAGTAATTCCAGAGTTTTCCTCACCCACTCATCCTTTCGTGTTGCACATATCTCATATCTCTTTCTTGTAGAAACTACAATAGTGAGACACATTATTAGACACACACAGAGAGCACTATATTGTAGTTCAGTGTATGATATGTTTTGTATTGTAAAGGTATCATTTTTTGATAATGGTGTCTATTTTATCATTGCATAATACTAAAACAACGATTTTTTGATAACTTATTTTGTGGAATATAAACAAGTTTTTAACAAAATACATTTATTAAATGCATCCGTGTTTTATTTTGTCTTACAGTAACACAATGTAGCCTTGCAGGAACTTGAAATAAAATAAAGTCTAAACTTATATGATTTATATCATTAAATATCTGATCTAAAGACTAAGTATCTGACCAAGTATTCAGTCCCAGCTTTCGGTACTTGACACTTTTTGACACATTTCGGTCAGTACAATTAAAAATATTGAGGTTTGATACCCAAATTAGACAGCTTCGTATAATTCATAAACACACAATATCACAAAGATATGGAGCAGACCAAACAGCTACCTGCTTAGAGTTATGAAATTCAGACAGTTTTGACAGCAAAATGTTGTGGTAGGCCAGATCAGATGGCTTATTTTTATGGAAAGAAATTCTGCCAAAACAACATTAGTGCTTTCCACAAAACAATTACCAAAATGTCTTCTGAATATTTTGGAATAAATCCAATCAATGCAGTCAGTTAGTCTTCACCGACCCCTGTTGTAATATTCAAAATCATAGTCAGCGATTCAGATTGGGGCTTGCAGGGTTGGAGTTTTGCAGTCTTACATGATCGCTTCGATGCGGCAGTTTTCCATTGTGGTTTGTTCTCTGTAGCCCTTTATACGCTGGAAGGGTACTGGCTTCCTATTGTATCTTGTACAACAGGCTTTGCCCGTATGGGAACCTACTGTAAACACACAAACACACACCACATTATTAACTGATGAGTTCAGCGTATAGTCCTAATGTAATATCTACTGTATTTTAATCCGATTGTTATATTATTAAATAAACTTACAGGCACCTGGAGCTGGACTGAGCAGGCTTAGTATGAAGCACAGGAGAACGGTTGTCATGGTGAGCATACCTCTGGGAGCCATGTTGACAGTGCGAAGAATCAGCAGAGAACTTACTTAATGCACAACCTCTGCACATATATATATATACTTATGGTACTACTCATGTTTTTTGTAACCTGTGGCTCTTAAATTGAGGACAGGAAGCCTACTATTGCATCACAGAAGCCAAAGTTGCAGGCATTGCACTTTGTTCATAAATTAAGCCTCTACTGTGCCATTATGCAACACCTAGATTTCTTTATGTGGGCATGTGGGTCTGTGATAACATCACTGCAGAACTGGTGCACTGATGCATTAGATTCATATTGTCTCCTTGGGCTCTCATCTATATTTATGCTTTCTGGGTTAATAATCATGCTGTGAAGTTCTTCATATACAGCACAGCACATTCTTCGCTTCATTTAGATTTCTCCAAAGCTACAGTACATTGCTGCGTATTTAGCTCTCAGTGCATATGCATGCATAATTACGCTTAAATGGAATTTGTTACACAAAATATTGCCCTCTTCTTGCTTCATATATTTTCTAGTGTTGACAGAAATGACTGTAATATCTATTGTCATAATTTGACATTGTAGCTTAAAGCTGGAGTCAGGGTCTTTTACATAATCAGCAATCTTGAGATTGTTTTGTGATGAGAACTGATGGAGTATGAGAGACTTGTCAAAACCCCCCTCCTCGTTAGCTTGACCTATTTAGTCTACAGAAAGCTGACAACTCCAAATCTAGCTCAGCTGACCTAAATAGGCACAACATCTTCAAGTTGTAAATGCTCTGTAGCGTACTGTACATCTCAAACACTACATGTACAAGCTGTAAATGACTAATTTAAAAATCAACACCTCTTGCACAGTAAGACTGTAAAAGCAACATTCATGAATGAATTCATGAATGCTGCAGTCACCATGGGTTTTCTGTTACCCCATTTACACTACATACAGTATGTGATTGCATCTAGATATTTTGCCAGGCAATACCTAAACACTAAAACTAGACTGTGGCAAATGATTTTCTTTTTGCGCTATTGAGAGTGATACTCAACTGATCCCTGAAGGTGAAATCTTTTTCTCATTTTTTGTTGCCCGTTTCACAGTGAAATCGAGAGTGTGAAGGTCAGCAACAGATTAGGGCCACTATAGCTGATGGGGATTCAGTGTGTCTTGATCAAGGCCACTTCAGAAACGCAGATGCTTGGTGTCATAGCATGAAGGCTGTGCTGCCAGTTAAATGAATCTCCCAAGTCTCACCACATGAACTATAGTGATTAATAGGTGTGTATATGCTAGAAATTAGTTGATTTTTCATCTCCTGCGCCCCCAGACATTAACTGAAATGACTCAACTCATAGTACTTTTCTCCCTTATTAAAAGTAATGTATCTTTGAGCGTACAGGAATCCACTAGAATTAATTAGACGGGAAAGAAATGAGCTAAGCTGATCATTTACCCCCTTCTATTGTGTTTATAATGTATTTCATTCTATGGGAATAACTGGTAGCCCTTGTAGCTGTATTATTTTTTTCTGTGCTGATAGATTTCAGTCAGATCAGAATATTTATAGTCTATATTAATATTAAGCTTAGATAGTTACACTTCAGCATTGTTTTTGTCTGTTACAGCCTAGACATCACCTTGTCTGATCTAGTAAGCTTAAATTAGTTCTGACTGTTCTGAGCTTTGTCATTTCGTGACCGTTTCAGAGATCATGACTCATTATGTTCTCGTTATGACTTGCCCAACTTCGGCCCTCCTTGAAACCTCCTCTGTCCTCCCACTTGGCAGTCAGGCCCACACATCTCAATTTAGCACATCACACAAGCTCATGCCATGTTTGATGGTGTCCAACAGCAGTTTTTTCTACCTTCACCCATGGGGGGCAGTGTTGGTATAGGCCACTAATGGGTGTCAACAAGACATGATAAATGGATGCAAAGTGAATGTCCTACACAGCCTGAATATCTGTCATAACAACAATAGGGATTGGTAGTCATATGTGAAATGCAAATCAGGCTTTTTATTTCTCAAACTGTAGAATAAGATGGTTTCAGCGCTGCTATACACAACAGAGAAGCAGTAAATTGAACAGTACAGAAGCAATACTTTAGGAGTACTACAGCAAATACTATTCAAGCACAAATGATATGAACACAATGTGTGTTTGTTTTCACAAGTTCAGGGGCAGTTTATATCCTTCTAATTCATCCTCTTTCTGTGTATTTGTGCAGATGTTTGTGTGACCTATTGCGACTACTGATAAAGGGAAAGGTAACGTGATAAACTGGACAATCGTCTGGTTCGACAGCCTAATCCCTGCTAATCCTCCGTAAAGCACAGCCTCTTATCGTCATCCTGTCTTCCTCAATGAAAGACACACAAACACACACAGACACACACTTTCCTGTGAGGTTGCAGCCCTACTTCAAATGATTATTCTCATTATTGATTAATGTAGTGTTTGTTTTGTGATCATACGATTAATCATTTTAGAACTGAAACAATTAGTCGATTAGTCGATCAACAGAAACTTAATCAGAAATCATTTTGATAATCTATTAATCCTTTATCTAATTTTTAAGCATGTTGCCAAAAATTCTGTTTCACTCTTAAATGGGAATGCTTTTCTCTGTTTTGCCTTGGACTCAAGGAATGAAATTAGCACCTGCCAAATACAGGGTAACTTTCAGGCCACCTGCCACCTTGGCAGATAAGTTTTTCTTATATTAATAAATATTATTTTTAAAAATGTTCTTTAATTAAGAATAGTCAGGGATTAAGCTTTCATAATATATTCCATATTTCTACTGTCAGGTACCACTGACTCAGTGTTTACAATCCTATAGCGTTCTACATAGATTTCAGTGGCAAGTGGCAGACAAAAAAAGTGAGTGGCCTGTAGAAATGTTCACTGACCCTGCTTAGACTGTTGGTCCAAACAAACAAAACAAGCAATTTGAAAATGTCACCTTGGAAAATAACTGGCAGATTAACCAATGATAAAAAAAAATCATTAGTTGTAGTCCTAAATCATTCAGTCCAAAAAATGTCAATAATTCATACCTGAAAAATGCATATCACAAGTTACTAAAGTGACAGAATAGTTTTCCCCACAGATATTCAGTTTACAATGCTTTGAAAAAGAGAAAAGCAGCACATCCTTACATCTGAGAAGCCATATCTAGGAAATGTTTATTATTTTAACTTCATAAATAACTTAAAGCAATAATTGATGGGTCACTTTGGGCAGTATAACAAGTTGTAAACACAACACTGACAAATTATCACCTCATCAACTTGATTGGCTAGTGTGTTAGCAAACACTTACCGCTTACAAAGCCACGGAGCCTCATTAGCAGTCATTCAAAACGATGCCTAGAGCTGAGGGGAGCTGCAGAGTTGGGTGATAATTCTCTGCTGGTTCGTCACTACAAGCGACTCCTTTCACATCAGACGTAGTCATTTGACCCGCTGTTAATAGAAAAATATTGATCGGTGCTTTAACAGTTAATCCCTTATCAAAATAGTCATTGATTAATGTTCTGTTTACTGATTAATCCATTAATCAACTAATTGTTTCAGCACTACTTCACAAGAAACTCCTTCCAATCTCCTCTCTTGCTTTGTCTCTCATCTTTACAGAAGCTACTACTAGATGATCAAAGGCAAACATGCATTCTAATAACTTTTCCCTTATTATGCTGTTTGGCGATTGCAAAATTTAGGCCAGTGTGTTTGCTTGAGGGTGGGTGTGAAACAGACTTTTTCTCCTCCTGGGCCCCGCTCCACCGTCGGTGGACGGATTGCAAGAAAAGAGGGAAGGGGAGAGGAGGGAGGGTGAGGGTAAAGAGAGATGGTCACCATTGAGTTGTCCACCCACACAAAGCCCCCTCTGGTCACCTGCGTGGGTTTGGGCCAAAAGAAAGCAAGGATGCGTACACACACATAGACACACACAAAGACAACAAAAACGACAGCTTTCTAACCCCGAACGTCAAATGTGGCAAAGGAGCTTGGAATAAAAGCGTTTTAAATTAGCAAGAAACTTCCTCAAAACTACAGAAAGGGTCATTGTCAGTATCCTTAAAAGCACTTCACAACAGAGGAGAGTTTAGGCAGCGAGGGAGGTAGCAGAGAGATGAAAAAGCTCTCAAAGCACTTGGCTGTGGCATGATCTTCAAAAAAAATGCCTAGTTTATCATAATTAGCATTGTTCCAGACTGTCAAACCCATGAGGCACAGAAAACAATACACTCTTCAATATTTTATTGAAGAGTAATATTAAATTACTTGATGTATAATTATGTGAGCCCGGCAGATTCTGTCCTCACCGTCTCCTCCTACATCCCATCTGCCCTGTGTGTCCAGAGTGTGGGTGACTGAAGTAACTGCGGGGGGGATGAGGAATTATTGTGGAAAATTATAAGAAAACTTGTGATGTAACAGTCTGAGTTGCACTTCTGCTGTTCAAGCCGACACTGTAACATCCACGGCCTCCCATCAGAATGAGTAGTAGAAGATGAAAAGAGGGTAAAATATAGAATTAAGGGACCTCTGTGACATTAGAAAGCGCCCCAAGGTATTTTAGTCTGGCAGAGCTTACTCCTGGCCAGGGAGACTCCAGAGGATACAGTGAGCCAGAAGAGGTGAGGAGAACAGAGAGGAAGAGTGTTAGAGTGGTAGGAAGAGGAGTATTTTTAGGGTGGTCTGTTATCTGCAGAGATGAGGGCGTGTGGTATCACAGCCGGGTCACATAGCTGAGGGGGGAAACAGCACGGGCTCTCCACCGAGATGGCAGATAAGGAGGAAAAGAACAATGAGATCTCTCTCTGTCTCTCAAACACACACTCATACGGCCACAAAGGCACACATACACCCTCAGAATCTCATAACCACATCCACAGGAAGACTCACTGCAGCTTCACTCTCACACATCCTCTCACAGATACTTAGAAACCCTCAGACATGTAAACGATCACGTCAAAACAGAGCCTCAGGTGACCTGAGAGTGTGTTATTGCTCTTTTGACTGACAGACAAAGCCAACATTATCGTAAAATCTCTTCACTCAACTGTTTATCCCTGTCCTTCTTGTGCTCTCTCTCTCGTTCTATCTCTCCTCTATTGTCGCCCTCTGAAGATGTAAATGCCAGCAGAACAGATGGATGGAGAGAACATCTCATCACTTTGACACCATGTTTATGCACTCACACACAAACAACGCCACACAAACTCACTCCATATGCACACACACACATATATACACTGCAGAGCAAGATGCTGATGGAGATTTCCTCAATCATCAAAGTGAGCACTTGATGCACGACACACACACACACACACACTTTTGGTGTTTTTGATGAAACCTTCTGTTCGCTTCTTCCTTTGTTTGTACTAAACACACGCGTGCATACACACGGAAGCACATCCACACGCATACATACATGAATTGAGTAATTTGCCAGACTAGCAGCTGTTATGGAGAGAAGTGAGTACTAACGAAATGCCTCTGACATGCAAATGACGCTTTGTCGACCGGAGGAGTTCAACCACACACACTCACACCGTACAGATTTAGAAAATCTGACTATTATCTGTCATATAACCCAGAGAATATCAGTCTAGTCGTATGAATATTAAATGGCTTTAGCTCCCAGTACGATGTAAGCACTCTGTGTAGGACTGCAGGCCAAATCAAACCCTCACTCGCTCCAGGAATATCTTAGCAAGGCTTTGAGGGAAGATCCTTTTTCAACACCAAACACCCCCCCCTCTCCTCCTTCACCACCACCACCCACCCACCCAATCAAATCCTCACTGGCAGTGCGCTGCTCCTCATCTCTCTTCTCTGCTTCTTTTGTTCATCTCTCTCAGCCGCCCACACACCTACCGTCCCTCGGGCTTTTCTCTTTACACTCTTGCTCACATGCACGCATTTACATTTGGTTACTTCGTATGTACTTTGCTTTATTTTTTCCTGTCCTTTCCATTCTCTTCATCACTATTAGACACTTGGAGATACTATACTGTGTATGAAGGCAGGTTTTAAATGTGCACATATACAAACAAAAACAGACCCAGGGTCTATATTTAGTGCTTTACAATACAGATGTGTGGGCAGCAGCCATCTGGGGCCCCAAATGGAACAAAAAGTAAGTGTGTATGTGTGTTTCTGTGTGTGTAGATGTGTGTTTGTGCGGCGTAGGGCTAAGGGCCAAACTTAAAGTGTGGGTTTGAGGCTGGGGCCCCGTTGTTGAAACCCCCTCCAGAGAGCTGGGAATCTCAGGGGAGAGTGGGAAAAACATCCCGACGGTCATCAATCAAAACTTCGGTGACACAAATGACCAGAAACAACGGACCGTTCTCCATCCATGTCACTGTGTCACCTCCGCCCCACAGCCATGTCCCACCCACCTGCGCCGCTGCCCCATAGGCCCTTGTTGTACGCCGCTCGATGCGATTGGCCTGTCGGTTCCCGAGCGAAATCGTGATCCCCTCTTGGCTAATTGGGTCTTTGTGATTGCGCAGTCTGTCGTGGCGCTGGGGGAGAATGAAACGTGAAAACGTTATTATGGTGGATGGGGGAAGAGTGGCAGGTCGAAGCGGCAAGATCGTTTTTGGCGTCTCAAAGCGCCAGATGCTCTTCCTGGGTCCATTATGATGCCTTACAGGGGATCGAGATGGTTTCGGCGTAGCAACTGTGAAGACACAAAGCGAGATGGAGACCGGCCGAGATGGAGACTCACACAAACACATACATGCAAATGCAGGCGCGCACACACAGTTACACATGCACTCACACATACAGTTCCCTGTTTAAAACACTCTCCCTGAAATCTGCCAAACACTTACTATTCAGTGCTCTCCATTGGTCAGTTTCAACAGAGGTTATCAGAACTTACCTTTGTACATGTTAAACAAGGACTAAACAAAGTGGAGCACATCTCTGTGGTTGTGTGTGCCACCTTTTGTAGTTAAAATGTACAACAGATAGGGGAAAGCCCCACTGGAGCAACATAAATGAAAGTATCTACCTCTTCAAGCTGTGCCTCCATCGATAGTGATTGTTCACCACAGTCTTTGAAAGAGGGAGAGTGTAGGAGGACGGGTCATGAGGCCTGCTCTTTGTTTGCTCCACCACGCTTCCACACAAGGCCATAGTCCTGTGCCTTTTTTTTATAATTGCCTTATTATTAAAGAATGAATCTGCTCCTATTTCTTTATTATGTCCATACTTGTTGGGTTTAGAGATGAAAATGATAAAAAAAAAAAACTGTAGTTGACAGATGGTGGGGGAATGATTGAAGCTCTTTATCCTCATCTTATTATCCTAAAAATATCCAACAGCCTCCTATGAGAAGATCCCTGAGTGGGTTTCTCCTCCTTCCCACAACAACCACCAACAGGTGGCGCTGTAGTCACACCGTTCGGTGTTATGCTCCTCGGGACAAAGACCTTCCAACAATCCCAGGTGCCATGAAGGCAACCAAATTCAAGCAGTTCATCCCTTTATCAGGAAATAGTGACACATTCGTGTTTTGGTATTCATGTGACAGGCTGTGGCCATTTTTAAAAATAAACGTGATGATGTGACGTTTATGACCCCATGCCTGCTGGCACCCTTCAGGGTTATCACTGCTAAATGTCACTTCTGACGTGCTACCCGACTATCTAAAGTAGATGTGCATTTGTTAACTGTATCCTCCATTATTTACCCTAAATTAGTGGTTTCAAAGTGGGGTTCTAACTGGCCCTACCTCAGGTTGTTCAGTTCCCTGGAAAATGAAGGAGAAATGTCACCATTATTTTATGAATTTACAGTTATTACAGTCAGTTAATAAGCAGGGAAGTTTGTTATTACCTCTCAGGGTCCCCTGTTTTAATCCCTGGTGCCAACAAATAAATCAACCAAATTATATCAGAATCAGAAATACCACAAATATCCACTATTTTCAAAATCCATTTTAGTGTGCTCCTTGTTCACTTATCTTTTTAGATAGAAAAATAGACTGTAGAGATGATACATTGACGCTGATATGGACCACATTACTGGGTGTCATTTGGCTCATGTCATTTGAATTACCATTGAGGGAAGCATCTGAGTGTAAGAGACCGCCCCAGTATCCGCTGCTGCATCCAACTCGTTTTCACACTTGGGTTCATTCACGCACACTTTTCCCACCGGGATGGAGCCGCTTCGGCCAGCGCGCAGAGCCAACGGGGAACACACACGCTTTCACACGGCACACATGGCTGCAAATTTATGGCGAATATTTTCTACGTTCATCTGGATAATAACACTAGTTTCAAGTTCGAGAACGAGGATTTATTCACCCAACGAAGGTAAGTAAGGAGGGAATCGTCCGAGCTATGTGACACATTCGGGTTTTTCCGCTCCTGCAAGCTGGGAGACACCGCTCCGTGCGCGTCCCACGATGGTAAAGAGCAGGGCGAATATGTATGAAACTTGAACAGCCAAAAAAGTTGGATTTGGGCAAAATGTCACAGTTGTTATTTCTCCTGGTTTCTCAGGAGTTCAGCTGCATGTTCTCTTTTTATAGTGCTGTCACGAAAATCTTTTGTTTCTTGGATATTTCCACATGATATGGCCACTGAGTTGCACAGTTTAGGGTGAAAGACTTATATTTTATTCATAAACAGTTAAACCATACTTTTGGGTTGTTTCTTTATGCTTAAATAAGGTTTGATGCCCTTAAATCAATACTAGAATTCGAAATTATATAATTCATATGATATTATGTAATCGAAATGACAATTATTATTAAAAGTAGTTATATACTATAGCAAATCAAGTGTGGTAAATGTTCCATATTTGACCCAAGCTCAGTAGTCATGTATTTAGTGGTGATCTTGTGATGTGGTAAAGTCTTCCAAGAGGGAAAATGTAACTTATTTCTCACTGCTAAAGAATTGTATTAATATATTTTATTGAAGCAATGTAGGCTGTTAAACCACCTGCATGTGTGTGTGTGTGTGTGTGTGTGTGTGTGCATTTTAGTGACCCTGCTGGATACCAGGACAGTGCCAGGAGAGCTGAAATGGGCAGCCAGTCCTTCAGAGGGAGGGGTGAGTGGGAGCTCTTTTTGTATTTTATTTATTTTTTTACTTTTTTACAGATACACTGTTTACAACCTGTTCTCTCTTTGGAAAACACAGTCACCCTATCTCTCACTCACACACACACACACACACACACACACGCGCACACACACATGGTCTGGAAACTGTAAAGAATCATCCCACAGATTTTGAAATGTGCTGTTGTTCACCAAGCCTAAGTGCTAATATGAGATTGCTGGCGTCGTGTTTGGCACGCGAAAAGGCATAAACCAGCTTGGTGGTGGGTGTCATTTTTTAGGGATTTTTACTACCATGCAGTTGCCAGAATGAATCCTGGAAATATCTATTTTATATTATATCCTCTCATCTTTTTGTGTTTTTTGTTGTTGGTACATTGTGATCTGCCATCTTAATGTCCTTCCTCTTCCCCCCTCTCTCTCTCTCTCTCTCTCTCTCTCTCTCTCCCTTTTGCTCAGTGTCTCTCTCACCTCTTTGTTGGTTTAAGAGTTATTGGTGAACTTGACTCTTATTTCTTCAGTCACCATGCTCTCATTCTCTCACATGCTGCTTGATTGACAGGGTCCTGGTCTGCACGCATTGAGCTTTTGATTACAGGCACCCCCCACCATCCACATCCCTTAGCTACACACATACATACACACAAAACACCATCTCTGTATGGCTGGGGCAAGTGTAAAGCTTTTTTTCCTCTGACAGCTGTGATTTCTGTCTGCTGACAAAGACTCCAAAGGAGGCAAGGAGGCATCATACCCCACAACAGCTTTTTAACAGCCCTCTTCCTCAATACACACACAAAGACACACACATATAGACATACAACACAAACAACACACAAAGACGTGACCATGTGCTCATGCGTTCACTCATGTGTACACGCTCTTATATTCACATACTGTACGTAGAGGGGGGCACAGTTACAGACAAAAGAGCTGGGCCAATGCTGGATTTTTGAGGCCGATTCCGATGTTAATATTTGAGAATAATAAAACTCTGATAAGGATATGTCAGCCAATGTTTAAACATTAAACTTAACTGTCAAAAATGACAGTAAGACAGTAAATTTTCAACAGTAAACTTCACTGGAAATGTTAAAATTATAATATAATAAAAGGATAAAATCAATACAAAAAAATTTAAATAATTAACATGAATAAAGAACAGTTTAGGTCAAATGTGAAATATTTACTGCACTGCAGTTTCTTTTTGCATATCTGCCAACATACACACCAATATTAATTTATCAATACATCTGTAATAAGCCAACATCGGCCTATAAGATTGGCACTGATGACATATCGATCAGGCTCAATTAGACACACACTCACACACATAGCCCCCCCAACACTAACACACATTCTGACATTCTCTGCTCTCCCTCTCTTTTTCTCTCTTTCGACACGGCGCATTTAGTGTGTATACAGCTCTCACTAGAGAAGATTATTATTCAGTCGCAATAAAAAGCCAATTTGGAGTTGGGAGGCTCAGCGGTCATTTGAAGGGTCACAGTACAAGGCAAATAATCGGCCCTATTTAGATGGATGGTGCAGTGAAGGTTGAGCCTGCTTCACTTGTATGGAAATGGTGCCTGTAAAAACCTTGGAGTAGCAACAAATCTGAACCACTGTCCACTGCAGAATATTGATGCAAGAATGAATGTTTGCCTGTGAGGATTCAAATGACAGCAGTGAATTAGAGGATGCGCCCCGGCATCTCAAATGTATTTGATATTGTTTTTCTGTATTTATGAGGACCAACATTTCCTCAAGTGGATAGAAAAACAAAATAAGTTCTCCACAATGACCATGTTTTTCTGGTCGCTACTTCTGTGAGGGTATTTCTGTGTTAAAGCTTGTGTCTACTACGGCTAAAGATTAGAGTTAATTAAGTTTAGAGTTAAACTTTACGTTATAGCCACATTTATTTTTTGTCAAAATTGGATCATCATTTGCAGCTGCCACCAGGGTCTGTTCTGTCTATCTATATTGGTGTATTCGAGTACTTGTCGGAAACTCTGAAACTTGAGAGTCAGCAACCTTTTAAATACAAGATGCTTCCACATTCACATGATCCTTTTCACAACGTCTGCATATGTTGTTTGTTTCCCAGGTTTCATTTTCTCACAGCATCACTTAAAAGTGTGGCTACTTGGCAGCTAATTATTACAGTTTAGATTACAAAGTTTATTGAATGAGAAAAATTTTTGACCTGCTCTTAACTGCTTTACCCCATGATCATTTTATAACTTTGGCATTTATTGTTCACTGATTAATGATCACTTTGATGGAGCATCTGTTTTAATGACGTTTTAAGTATCCTCAAATTGGTTTTCACACTGTTGGCATGAACTGAAACCAGTGTATGCCTGGAAAGTAGGAAATCAATCTAAATATTTATGGCACATGTAAAATATTAAATATTAATATAAATATTTATGTGTGTACCATATTGTAAAGTGGTGGCCACTATACACAGTTTGTCATTAAGTGTAATCAGTAGATACCCTCACAAGTGAGGTAATACAATTGTATATTTGTTTGTTTGCAGTGGGAAGAGGTGAGTATTATGGATGAGAAGAACATCCCCATCAGAACATACCAGGTGTGCAATGTCTTAGAACCCAATCAAAATAACTGGTTAAGGACAGACTGGATCCCTCGGTCCGGCGCTCAGCGGGTCTACGTTGAAGTCAAGTTCACCCTGAGAGACTGCAATAGCCTGCCAGGGGTCACCGGCACCTGCAAGGTACAAGGAAACATATTTCTAATGTCTTGACAGTATAATGGTCATTGTATGGGTTGTGCGCAGTAGAAAGTTTTTAACAAAATGAGATGGCAGCAGGATTTCTGATAAAGGCTTGACTTCTTTAACATGTTAACTTTTATTCTAATTAGTTAATGGACAGACTGCTGCTAATGGAGCTTTATTATATATTACAGCTGCTGGTTATTCAAGCACAAACCCCCCTTTGACTCATTATCATATTAAGAGAAAAGATGAGCGCTCATGATGATAAATAGACGCTTCAGTCTGACTTTTTTTCTGTCCCTTTTGTCTTGTAGGAGACATTCAATCTGTACTACCACGAGTCAAACGAAGACAGAGAGAGCTACATCAAAGAGAGCAGCTTCATTAAGGTGGACACTGTGGCAGCAGACGAGAGCTTCACCCAGGTAACACTAACAAACTGAGTCAGGCTTTGAGTTCTTTATCCTCCCTCCTCCGCTCACTTTAATTTGCTCTTATCTTGAAAATAAAACCCCTGTGGGCACTTAGCTGTGATTTTTTTTATTTGTTTTACAAGCACTTTTATCTTGGATGTCCATTCTGCCGTCCCAGGAATGTTGGCAAGGTGCTTTTGCTTAGTCCTTACTAAAATTACTTCTGATTTTAGCATTGTAGGCATTACAGCTTATTTTACCTTTGCAATCAATAGAAGTCAATCTGGATGAGAGCCAAATGCTGAAAATGTGAAGATCAGCCATGGTTCAATAGCAACTCCCACTTTAGGTTGAACAAGTGAATTGAGTTAATAAGGGCTGACACAGTTTACTGCACATTTCATTTATTTAACTCCATTCTCTTTCCATCCAGGTGGACGTTGGTGACCGCATCATGAAACTGAACACTGAGGTGCGAGACGTAAAGGTCACAACCCGGAAAGGTTTCTACCTGGCATTTCAGGATGTTGGCGCCTGCATCGCTTTGGTTTCTGTCAGAGTTTTCTACAAAACCTGCCCGCTCACCATCCGTAACCTTGCAACTTTTCCCGACACTGTTACTGGGGCTGATACGTCTTCCTTAGTGGAGGTCAGGGGGTCTTGTGTCAACCAATCAGAAGAGAGAGAGGAGCCTAAAATGTACTGCGGTGCTGATGGAGAGTGGTTGGTTCCTATTGGTGGATGTCTCTGCAACCCAGGATATCAAGAGAAGGGTGGCACATGCAAAGGTAAGTGATGCTGGGTGCAACAGAGCTACTGTAGCATAATTTATTGTTGTTTGTTTTTGTGATGGTCTGACTAATCTGTATTGGACTCAGACTATCAGCTCTCTGCTCCCCTTGTGTTGCCACTTCTGATTCCCATGTCTCTCTGAGTAACAATCATTAGTGCTCGACTTAACAAGCTATTCGCTAATGATGGAAAACAGTGACAGAGATTTGGTTTGTGTATTAATTAACACCTGCTTGATTATTCTGTGGATTGATTTCATTATTTTCAAGGATTTGGTGTAGAATTGTTGTCCTCTTAAAGAGGACACTCACATGAGTTTAACCATGCAGTATATTTCACAACACCACAACAAATAAATCAGTGTGGATGATTTTTCCACCTTTTACAGAATGATAGTGAGTTGTATCAGACATTTCTTCTGGGCGATTTTAATGGCTAAAAATAATCACGTAATGTTTGAATAACATATTTGAAGGGAATCAGCGTTTGGATTTTTGATGGCAGATATCATTTTTTGGCAACAGCACAAACTCAGAATAATTCGACATGTTAGGAAATACACTTATTCGCTTTCTTGCCAAGACTAAGATGAGAAGATTGATACCACTGTCAGATCTGTCCGTGCAATATGAACTTTGAGCCAGGAGATGGTTAGCTTAGTTTAGCACAAAGACTGGAAATAGGGGGAAACAGCTAGCCTGGTTATGTCCAAAGGTAACAAAATCCACATACCAGCACCTCTAAAGCTCACTAATTAACTAACTAACTAGTTATACTTTATGGATGCTCTGCTGGTTGCCTGGCAACCTCACGGTGACAACAAGACTCCAGAAAGTTACTGCACCTGGTCAAGAAATAGTCCGATACACCTATGCAAAACCATAATGTGTCATTTTTACACTGCGGTTTTGTATGAATTGAACAAAAAAGATGTAATGTGTTAATTAGTGAACTTAAGAGTGCTACTAGATGGATTTTGTTACCTTTGGAAAGAGCCAGGCTAGCTGTTTCCCCCTGTTTCCAATCTTTGTGCTAAGCTACACTAACTGTCTCCTGACTGCAGCCTCATTTTTAACAGACAGACATGAGAATGGTATCGATCTTCTCATCTTACTCTCTTGCAAGAAAGAAAATAAGTGTATTTCCCAAGATGTATACCTTTTCCTTTAAAATATTCATCTGTACTGGTTGTAGTTGAAAGCAGTAACAGTCGTTACAATTTTAGTCAAAAAACTGAAAGGTATTTTGTTATAGTAAAAAGTAAACCCCAGTAACTGACAGTAATCACATTACTGAGTTTGAATATAACATCATGTTATAAAGCTTCAATATTCTCAATCTAATCAGTTTATCTGATATCTTTTAATAAATTCAAGATGTAAAGAGTTTTTTAAGCCCTCCAGTATCTGTAGAAGCTCTCAGGTCTCAGTGTGAGGTGTGCTGACATAACAACAGCCATCTGGACAAAAATGTCTTTCTATCACTTAGAAATCTGGTCTGAACTTTACGGTAACAAATATGCAAGCTGTTCACACCTCTCACCAACATACATGTGGCGTGGATGACGTGTAATGTTTGGAAGTGACTGTTGTGATAGTGAAGACTACTAAATGTGCGTGTTTGTGTGAGAAAGTGGGATGAACGGGGGACAACAGACTCGGTGGAAACACTTTTACAACATGGCTTTACTCCCCCTATTCAGAACACATACACAACAGACACACAACATGTTCGCTCACACACACACACATGCAGATGGACAGAGACCAATAGAGAAAAAGGAGAGCAACTCACTGATCTGCTCCCTCAGTTTTATTTATGAAGCCTATCCCAGCAGGCTAATTGTATAACAAACAGACCCATAATTCAAAGAGAAAAGAAGAGACGCTGAGAGAGAGAAAGATGGAGAGATGCACATAAAGGGAGGGATGCAGTTGGTGGCAGTTGGATATAGAGGGAAAAAAACTTGACTTTTTTTCTCTTTGCAATAAGAACAGCAGTAGCCAAAATTCTCTGTGTGACAAATGTTCTCTGAAACCTTCACCTCGCTTGCCCCGTTTGTTCTGTCTGAAAAGAAGAGGAGGTTTGCGGGGTGGTCCCTGAGGCTTGAAAGATGTTCCTCCTCAACTAGATTTAGGAGAGACCCTTGACTCTGTTGAACCTCCAGCAGATGCGAAGTGCCATCTATCTATCTGCTGCTCTCTTCTCCGTCTCCCCGCTCACACTGGCTGTCAGGTTGTTGGCCGGGCTCAGCTGCCTCAGTGGAAATCCATCAAAGTCTGGATGAATACCGAATGCTGCTCAGCGAAAACTCTGACCCTGCAGTATTGGATAGACGCTTTAACGCTTCTCCCATTTTAAGTTCAAAATTCGCAGAGAGAAAGAGAGGGGTTGGGTAGAGCAGAATGGAAGGAAAAGGCAGATAGATTTGAGAGGAGATTTAGACAATCTGTCTCTCCGCCCTTCACTGATGTCAGAAGGTTTCTGGATCTTCTAGACACTGTGTGCCTTCACTCAGAATAACAGACAAGGGCAAAGACATAAACTGAGCGAATATAGCTTGGACAGAGACGCCTGGGATTATGAGTGGGTTCATGCTGAACAATGCAGGAAAAAAAGGAATCATGTATCCTCAATTTATGCACCGAATAGCGTAAAGGAATAGTTCATCATTTTGGGAAATTCGCTTATTCGCTTTCTAGTGGAGAGTTAGATGACAAGATCAAGGAAGTCACAGCTCCCGGGCCAAGAAAAAGTCCCACACATAACCCCCCTGTATAACAGCGACTTATTGAACTTGTTTCTTCACTTTGGTTTTTTGTACGTGTTAAAGAAATAAGACATAACGTGTTAATTAGTGAGCTTTAGATTTTTTTTGGATTTTTTTACCTTTGAACAGAGCCAGGCTAGCTGTTTCCCCCTATTTCCAGTCATTATGCTAAGTTAAGCTAACGTTCTCCTGGCTTCCCATTTAACAGAGAGATATTTATTAGTGTTTATTTGATAGGGACAGATACAGTTTACATAGATAATTGCATAACAATTATCCAAATTATCCTTTTCTAATGCATTTCAGCATTCCCAAATACTCCTGTTGAATTGAACTGAAACAAGAGTAGACTTAGCTAAAGTGGTGAAATGTGAAAAGTTAATTTTCAGTCTTGACACAGAGTAATGAGGATGGAGAGGATGAGAGGAGAAGCTCTGGAGAGGAAGAAGGGATTAGATGTTGAATGGGGTGAGAGAGGGATTGAAAGAAGGCCACCGACAGCAGAAGGCATCAATACAGAGCCGCCCCTCCCCCGCTGGGGGTTCGTCATCGGGTGCAAAGGGGACGAGTAGAGAAACACAAGAGAGAGGGAACTCCCCCTCTTTTCTAAACTCGTGGTTAAAACCGAGGTCATGACTGAGCCTGATGAAGACGTCAAAAACTCTGACTGACAGCCACACACACACACACACACACATATAGAGAGTTTAGCTGCAGAGTGCAGGGTCATGACCGAGGTAGATGAAGATGTCAAAAGTTTGACAGCTGCGATCCGTCTGGGAGGATCGGAAACGAGGCAGGGGAGACAAGAGACAGAAAGAGGAGAAACAACAGAGAGAATTTGAAATGTGAACGGTCGGAGAGGCGGAATAAAAGAGGAGCCTTCTGCTTTTTGTTTCACTGTCTCTACACTGGCCTCCTTTTTCTGTCGTCTGATTCTGCTCAGTTCTGCTTACTGCCTGGGAGGGTTGGAATGTTTCTCTGTGTGTGTGTGTGTGTGTGCGTGTGTGTGTTTCCTGCGTCCAGAGAGATTTCATGGTTGTGCTTCATTCCAACGCACCTGCAGTGTCTCGTCAACAGCAGAAAGCGTTTGGACGAGAGGGATGAAAAGAGGGAGAAGAGGGAGGCAGAGAAAAAGAGTGAGCGGATGATAGAAAGAGTGCGTAATCGCTGTATTCAGTCCCTCTAATTATTGCATCGCATTTCTGGACTCTGGATATGTTGGATTGCTGATTTTGTGTGTGTGTGCGCGCGTGATTGTACATGTGTGTGTACTGTATCTCTGATTTTCTGCCTAACAAAGCCCTCCCTCCCATGTACTCACAGTTTGGAGGACTGCCCAGGAATGCCTAGAGAAAAGTGTGGTGGGGCAAACAGAGAGGGAGGAGGAGTGTGTGTGTTTGTGTGTGTATGTATGTGCACGTATGGCAGGTGACAAAGCAGGCAAAGGAATTGCACAAGTGATCGTCTGAAGCAAGCCAAACCCAGGTGGGGGGAACAGTTTGCATTCCACCATCACAATCAAAGTGTGTGTGTGTTTCTGAGTGTGTGTGTGCTATTGTCTCCTTCTCCCAGGTTGTTCTTAATGTAGAGGAGGTTTGCCAGCTCCACCAGTCCGTCTGTAGCTCTCTGGCATCGGAAAAAGCTCCGCTCTCCATCTCTGTCTTGCTCTCATTATCCCTCCTTTCTCTTCTCCAACTCTTCTCCCTGATCCACGGTCAGGGGTGGGGGTGCTACTGCTGGTGGTGGGGGGTGATCTGTGTGTGATGGGGAGGGGGTTATTGTTGTAGAGCCCCTTTCACATGCTAATGTTGTCACTGTTGGCTTTGGGCAGGCACACACACACACAAATCCACACACATTTCTCTTTAAACCACCAGTTTTTGTGAGTATTTAAATTTAGACAAACTTAAAGCTGTGGCTTTCACGGAGCACATTCCTAAGGTTTTAAATGCAAAGTGAGAAGCTAGTGCCCATGTAAGATATGAGATGAATTTGATACCAAGCTCTGTAGGAATGTGAACTTGGTTTCCGTTTTTTTTTTGGGGGGGGGGGCACACTGTCCTTTCATTAAAGACATACAGTAGGGAAAAGATAAGAATCACGGCTTATCTCCAGCATTTCTGTGGGATTTAATTAACAGGGCATGACCCCTGTGATTAATAGTGTCCCTCCCTCTCGTGTGACAGTCTATCACTCCATCCCTTCCATCCGTCAATCTGTCCCTCCCTCCATCCATCACAGAGACAGGTGTCAGACTGGAGCAGTCAGGGGTGCTTCCGCCATCTACACCCCTCTGCTGGGAAGGAACAAGGGATGATGACAGATAACACGGGGTCAAGGAGAATACACACACCCACCCACACATACAGTGTGCCGACAAGGCTCTTAGTTGGATTTGCAGTGAGCTGCATTTGCATTTTAGGTAGCAGAAGAATGCATATGCAAATGCCGACAATGCTGATAGTAATCAAAGGGCACCTTCCCCTCCTCTTCACTTGCTCTGTTTTTCTCTCTTCACCTCTTAATCTCTCACTCCTTGTCAGTCTTTTTCTCTCGTTGTCTCTCCCAGTCAACCTTCCCCATCCTTTACACTCTCTGTCACTTTCTTTTACTTGTCTCAAGCAGACGAACAGCTGATTACAGCCTATTCACTCGGCTGCTAACAGGCAAAATGTGAACATGTTCATAGACATGCACACACATCTATCCAAGCTTTCACCTTGTGTATGTTTGTGTCCACATCCCTCCCAGTGCACGGCCCTTGGTAGCGTAGGGTTAATGTTGGGTTAATGACACCCTCATGAGCTCTTATTCCAGGTCAGTACCCCCTTCGAAACCAGCGCTAAAAAAGACACAAAAGGCTACAGACAACAGAGAGAATAGTGGCATAAGAGGCGATGAAGGAAGTTTATGGCTTCAAATACTTGCTCCTTTCTTTCTCTACCTCCGTCATTCTGTCCTCTGCGTTGGAGACAAGGATAGAGGATTGGGTGTGACAGAGAGACAAAGGCAGTGTGCTACCCTCTGGCAGAGTCTTGTTTAGCCCTGCAATCAACCCTTAAGTCCTTAGCAGGTCAAATACTTTTCTCTGTCTTTCTAAGTTTAATTGCCTCTCTTTCCCAACCATGGTTTACGAACCTACATTGATGATTAAAGACAAAGGAATGCACACAACAGCGGGAGAATGATAATACTGTATTTTATCTTGCATTTGATGATATCAGCTGACACATTATGATGATTCATTCACCAGATGAAAGCCAACCTTATCAGCTGTAAATGTGTTTGTGAATTTACAGGTTTCGACCGCATAGTTTTCAGCCGTGTGCGTTTGTGTGCAGTTTCATTTGAACTGATATCAATATCGAGCCATTAAAGCTGCTAGCTGGCTTCAAAGCTTTCTCGAGGTTTGACACTTGGAAAGGAGAGGGATATAGAGCAATAGTGAGAGGGTTATCAGAGACACAAAGACAGATAAGTAGAGGTCGAGGAGGAAGTGCGCGGGGAGCGAATGAGGGAGGTTGTGAAAAATGTGAAAGGGAGGGCAAATGAGTGTGTGAAAGAGCAAATCTATGGAGGCTCGTGCAGATGGGGCAGGATGGTCGGTGTGAGTAGATTACAGAGGAGACTTCCTCCCTCTCATCTACTGATGAGAGTGTCATAAAGTACTCTGACACACTCTAACACACACACACACACACACACACACACACTCACACGTACACACACACATCATTCCCGCATTCCTATCCACTCCCACTGGGATGTCTTCATCTCCCTTGGAATTGTGAAAGGGTTGAAAAAAAATGGAGAGAACCGGGAAAGATGGTGGGATTGAAGAAGGAGAGTGAATAGGGTGTGATGATGAAAAAGAAGGTGTTGAAAAAATGATTGCAGTGGAAACAAATGAAGGATTTCCTTCTGAAATTAAAGAGAGAAAAAAATGTCTCTAACCAGCCACACTTTGCCATCTCTTTTGCTTCACCAGTGGATGTCAAGCGGTATAATTATGCACTCATTTATTGTATTGTTGCTCTGTCAATGCATGAATTCCTTGGTATACAGAGAGGAGATTTCTCTCCCTCCACTCCCCCTCTGTCTCTCTCGCACCCTCTCTCTTTCTCTGTTGCTCCTCTTTCATATATTTAAATGTCAATTATATTTGTGTGGGCTGCCGGCACTGTGGAGTTTTGATGTATTCAGTTCTAATGTTTCTGGTTTCTGTGTGTATGTGAGTGGGAGCTCATCAGTAAGTGTTCTTTTAGGTGTTTCTTTCTTTGCTCATCAAACTCAAAGACAAAAGAAGTCATAGTGCCCCTCCTCTTCATGCTATATCTATTTCTTTCTCTAGATTTTTCTTTACAGTTGTTTATCTTCGGATCGAATTGCAGTCCATGTGTTGATTAACTTCTGGGCAGTCAGAGCTGTCAATATGGAAGACAACAAAGACTGCATCAAGGGTCAGCTGACCTGAAGTCAACATCCCACGTCAAGATGGACTTTAATTGCTATAAACAGACTAATAACATGGATATTTTAAAGGAATCCTGTGGAGTGTTTCTCATCAAAACACATAGTGTGTTGTCATAAAACATTTACAAAGCCAATTTTTTGAATATTTAGAAACCAACATTGCTTAGCATTTTATCAGTGAAACTACATGAAACTGAAAATCTGCATCGTCACCTCTGTGATTGTGCACATTAGGGCTGCGACTAATGATTTATTTTCATTTTTGATTCATCTGCTGATTATGGTCTTGATTAATTGATTAACGGTAGCAGCTGCAGCAACAGAAAAAAAATCCTGTCACAATTTCCCAGAGCCCATGTTGACATATTTTATTTTGTCCCACCGACAGTCCAAAACCCAAAGACATTCAGTTGTCATAGAAGACAAAGAAAACCAGAAAATATTTACATTTTGTGAGTTGTAACTAATGCATTTTTGGCCATTTTACTCAAATTCACTAAAATTACTCAAAAATCAATCAATTATCTAAACTGCTGCTC
Organism: Siniperca chuatsi; assembly: GCF_020085105.1. Lineage (NCBI taxonomy): Eukaryota > Metazoa > Chordata > Actinopteri > Centrarchiformes > Sinipercidae > Siniperca > Siniperca chuatsi. The sequence goes on along the minus strand of NC_058054.1, from coordinate 17,966,428 downwards.
ATTAATTTTCTGTTGATTAATTGACTAATCGTTTCAGCTCTAGAAAACATATATGTTTGTTCATGTGCACATGATAGTTCATCATGAAACACAAGTAAAACTGAGACCTGCTTATCAAAACATTGCTCAATAGCGCCACTACTGGTCAAAAACCCCACAGGGTACCTTTTGACAAATACTGTGTTCTCTTCTTTTCAATGTGACCTGTTTTTATCAACATTTTCTGATGCTGGTGTACGTGGCGAAGTGTTGTTATTAAAATGGAGTTTTAAATCTGTCTTTCTCTTTGTCTCTGTCCCTCTGCAGCCTGTTCTGTTGGTTTTTACAAGGCCAAGTCTTCAGATGTAGGATGCTCCAAGTGTCCTCCACATAGTCACTCGCTCAGAGATGGGGCGAATGTCTGTGACTGCAACTCTGGATTCTTCCGCGCTGACAGTGACCCTCCCTCCATGGCCTGTACCCGTAAGAACACACACACACGCGCGCGCGCGCACGCATACTAGTAAGACAATACATAAGGGCAAACAAAGACAATATGTGTGTGCATTGCTTACAAATAAAAGCCAAAAAGCACACTCATTGTCTCCCAACCTCTCTATCTCTACCAAACAGAAGGAAACACAAACTTGTCTGAATGCCACCTCTGTTTCATGATCCCATTACTTATGAGTAAGCCACCATCTACATCCTGTCTGGGAGTGATAACTAAAGACATTGAGAAGTGAATAAATGCCCCCTCACCCCCCCAACCCTCTCTCTCTATCTGTCTCTCTCTCTCTAAGTCTCTGAGTAGGTCCTATGTGACAGATTTGGAGACCTTGGTCTGTGTGTCATTAACTTAATTATGCCTATATACAGCACATGGTTTCCTTGGCCTGGGAAAAATGAAAAAAAAAAAAACACACACACACAAATACCACAGAAGAAAATATCCAACCCATCAAAAACATCTCTGAACAGTATGGTTTTCAGTCTGATGCCAGATGTCTACATTTCAACCCGTGCCAGCAGCTCACACACTTCACCCCCCACACACTTCCACTTCCCTTATGTGCAGTATATAGTGTAAGCTTGGTTGGTTATCCTTGTCTCTTCTTCAGAGCCACCGTCAGCCCCGCAGCAGCTCATCTCTGTGGTGAACGAGACCTCGGTGGTCTTGGAGTGGGCCCCCCCTCGCCGGCTGGGAGGACGAAGTGACACCGACTACAGTCTGGAGTGTCTCATCTGTCAAACAGGAAGCCACAGTCAGACTGGTGGTAAAGCCCTCCCCAGGAATCACAGCATCTCCCAGCCTGAGGCTCAGCACAATGGCCTGGGGATGCAGTCAGACCAGGGGATTGTGGGATCTGAAATCCAGTCAGGGAGAGGCGTCCTCCAGAGCAGGCCAGTACCTGGAGATTATCTGAGACTCGGCTCAGGCTCCATCTCCAGCTCTCAGCTCTGCCTGCCCTGTGGCTCCGATGTGCTCTTCTCTCCCAGCCAGGCCGGCTTGAAGAACACCAGGGTGGTGGTGAGCGAGCTCAGGGCGCACACACACTACACCTTCATCGTCCATGCACACAACGGGGTCTCCCAGGCCAGCGGTGCAGGGGCAGCCCAGAGTGTGTCTGTCACCGTCACCACCAACCAAGCTGGTGAGAAGAAGGGTTTGAGTGTTATAAATGTGTTCGTCAGATTGCAGCAATACAAAATGTGCTTATAGATGTTGTTTGTAAGTGGGTCAGCACAATGCAAACTGCTGTTCACTGTATGTGGGCCCACAGGGAAGCAAGGCCCCATGAGTAATGTTCAAAACTGTGGAAGCATGATATGAACAAGCTCTGTATGTAGCTACATACTTTCATGTATCCACCCTAAACACTGTAGTGATGAAAAACAGCTAGCGATATTTTTGAATTAAAAATTATGAAATTGTATTTGGAATACATTTTTCCTATATACAATATACTTTTTTTGCCATAATGCTTTCCAAATATATTTTCAATTGCATCTTAAGAATGCTTTCTTAAAATCCACATAAGCCATGTGTTAGATCTGAAAAGCAGTTCTGCATTTAAATAGATTTGCTATACATTTGCATTCAATTGAAAATGTAGTTAAAATAGATTAGCACCACTTTTTGAAACATAAAGAGATGACCACATTGTAATACTGTATAGAACTACTGTATATTGCAAATGCACTTCAAATGCATTGTTTACATAATGCTACAATAGAGTTTAATTAAAGACAACAACAGCATCGACACTAATGAAACACAGCTACAAGACACTTTTCTTGCTTTCTCTCAACTGGAAACTCTTGCTCTTACTATCACTGTCATAGTTGCCATAGTTATTACTCTGTCCTCCTACACCTAACAACAACTGAATTAATTATAGGGGTGTTCTCAAGAGGATGTCAGAAAGCATTCTAGGAAATGTAAATCACTGACTTAAATGCAAATAGACAGAGCTGGTTGAGGAGAAAGTAGATACGATGTAGTAAATTACAACACTATATAGAGAAAATGTTACACATAACAGCATTAGCGTATCTAAGGGTGGGATTTTCCTTGTGTCAGCTCTTGACCACAGAAGTGTGTGTGAAAAATCACCCAGATTTTATGGCGTGTTTCATTTTAGTTGTAAGGGTGTCAGCTGGTGTGTGGCTCTCCTCACACATGCTCTCCATTAGCTTGTGCTTTTTTTTTGCATGCTGTTACATCTCAACTGTCGTTGCTTTAAGTCTTTTTGGTGGCATTTAGAAAATGGCACACCTGCTTAGTTCCAGGTGCCTCGTGGAAATAACTTAGCTGTGTGTGCACAGCATGAAAGCTGTCTGGGATGTGTCAAATCCAACCTGCACCACCATATGGCCCCGATATCTTATGAACAGCCACAAAGGAAGACAAACACCAGAAAGAGATGGAAAAATAGAGGGATGTAAGAGGAGAGAGAGTGGAGAATGAGGCTCGTCTCTGTGAAATAGGACGGAATGAGATTTAGGTCAGTTCTCAGGTGCACTGGGTCAATGGGATTGTTGACAAACAGGCACCATACATACCTTTTGAGCTGCATGCAGGGCTGTGATGTTATCTTATTAGCAGCATTATAGAATATACAGTATGTCATTCTACAACGTTATACTATTGTCACTGAGTTATCTCTCTGTATCTCTCTCTCCCTCTCAGCTCCCTCTCCAGTGTCGTCCATCCAAGCCACCGATGTCACCAGGCACAGTCTGTCGTTGGCGTGGCAACAGCCGGATCGACCCAACGGGGTGATCCTGGAATACGAGGTCAAGTTCTATGAAAAGGTGAAGCCCCCGCAGGTTAATGCAGCTCAGGCAGCTGTCTGGAATGTCAATATGTTGGCACGCTGTTTGTTTTTCACTGATGGTGAGGATGGCTTTGCAGTCAGGCATTAAAAAGAGCCCCCTCTTTTTGTCCCGTCTAATCAGGATCAGAGAGAGAGGTCCTACCGCATAATGAGGACCTTCTCTCGGAGCGTCGATGTCACCGGTCTCAACCCCCTAACTGTGTACGTGTTTCATGTGCGTGCTCGCACAGCTGCTGGATATGGGGAGTTCAGCGCCCCTTTTGAATTCTCCACCAATTCAGGTATTCTGACAGTGATGTTCAGTAGTTTTCGATTAAAGTATTAAAGTTTGTTGTGACAAAGTTTACAACTTTCTGGTTGGTGACTTTTGTGTCCTTCCTTGTTAGATCCCTTCCCTTTGATTGGAGAAGGAGTTAACTCAGCCTTCCTGCTACTGTCTGTCAGCGGGGTTGGAATTTTACTGCTGATATCTGCAGCTGTCTTCATCATTAGCCACAGGTACACACACACACACACACACACACACACACGCATAAGCATCCCTACAAACAGGCATGCACACCTATAGGCTTGTTAGGTTGACTAGAAGTTTCCCATCAGTGCATCACTGACTGCGTGTATGTGGACTGCCTCTACCTTAACTGCTGCTTTTGACCAAACTGCCTCAATGCACACAAACAACACACAAACCTCCTCTGCTATTGTGTGGCTAAATAATGTGTGTGTGTTACCTGAAGCTTTTAAAGGGGATTAGAGTAGAGACAGTGATAATCCCTTTGTCCCTGACTTGTCATTACTGTCTCTTCAGCAGCACAGCTTGTGTGTCAGCTTCCGCTGGAGTGCACACTCACACGAGCATGCGCAAGTGCCCACAAACACACACATTCGCACACACACCTGTTCACCCACAAAGGTGTTTTTGACAGTTTCTTTGTTTAATGGAAAACACCTTTTATCTTGCACTACCTGAGGCATTGCCCCTCCTCCCTCTCGCCCTTAAATGCTTTCATCTGCTCGCTCTGTCTTTCCTGCAGCCGGTTGCTCTGTGTTCTCATTGTCATCGCTTTCTATTGCGGCAAATTCTGAAAAACCCAATGAATGCACAGCACTACTGGGAAAAAACACACAAAGTTAAAAACAATGTGACACTTATGTCCCTTTGTCAGTTCTGTTAACTGTAAAAATCACAACAAAAATACATGAAAAGTGGAAAGACATGGTCACAGGGATGCTTTGACAGACTTCCATGTCTTTTCTGTGTCTGTGCGTTAAATGTCCATCATTTATTATGTCTCATCAGGAGAAGCAAGTACAGTAAAGCAAAGCAGGACTCAGAGGAGGAGAAACATCTTAACCCAGGTACTGCACACACACATATACTGTACTGTAAAAAAGACAGGGAGACAGATGCTTTATTTCCTTCTCTTCGCTTCAATCCACCTGCACACATCTTATACACATACTCCCAAAGACATTTACATAACATATGCAGCAGTTATACAACTCATATTTCTCACCCTCCTCTGCATCCCGCCTCTCCTCCATGGCAGGAGTTAAAATCTACGTGGACCCGTTCACCTATGAAGACCCCGATCAGGCCATCCACGAGTTTGCCAAGGAGATTGATGTTAGCAGTATTCACATTGAGAGGGTTATTGGCATGGGTAAGAATGGCATCAGTGCTCACGCACACATACACACACACACACACACACACACACACACACAAACCCACACACACATGCTTACTTGGCGCTGACACTGCTGTTTGCTCAATGCGTGTAGGAGAGTTTGGGGAGGTGTGCAGTGGTCGGCTGCGTGTGCATGGAAAAAGGGAGATCTACGTGGCCATCAAGAGTCTGAAGGCAGGATACTCTGACAAACAGAGGAGAGACTTCCTGTCTGAGGCCTCCATCATGGGACAGTTTGACCATCCGAACATCATCAGGCTGGAGGGTGTCGTAACAAGATGTGAGTTGTTGACAGAATCGGCAAACTCTTAGTAGTAGTAGTATTTGGGTTATGTGCATGTTGTAATTCAGCCAATTCAATATTTCTAACTCTTTACCTGTTTAGGCAAGCCATTGATGATCATCACAGAATACATGGAAAATGGATCCCTGGATGCTTTTCTTCGGGTACATGCATTATATTATGCTGTTTTATTTTTACTCTGAAAAAAACATAAAGCTAACTTTTAGCAGCATTTTCCCAGTGTACTGAAAATATACCAAATCACAGATAAAATGCACTCACTCACAACTGCCCAGCCATGTTAACCCTATCTCAATGTTTCAGAAACATGACGGCCAGTTCACAGTGATCCAGCTGGTTGGCATGCTGCGTGGCATCGCCTCGGGTATGAAGTATCTGTCAGACATGAGCTACGTTCACAGAGACCTGGCAGCTCGAAACATCCTGGTCAACAGCAACCTGGTGTGTAAGGTGTCTGACTTTGGCCTGAGTCGGGTTCTGGAGGACGACCCAGAGGCTGCCTACACTACAAGGGTAAGACACACAAAGTAATATATACACACAAACTGGATGTGAACACATACATATAGTCTGCTGTTTATTTGTCTGGTGATTCCACATTCTTAATTGTTCATCACTTAAATCAACCAAAATGACTTTTACTACTGTTTTTAGGAGGCCACTGGGACTTATCTTTCCCCTGGAGGGAAGATCCCCATCAGATGGACGGCTCCGGAGGCCATATCCTACAGGAAGTTTACCACTGCCAGCGATGTGTGGAGTTACGGTATCGTCATGTGGGAGGTGGTTTCATACGGAGAGAGGCCCTACTGGGACATGAACAACCAGGATGTGAGTAATTCTTCTACTGTCTAAACTATGAGTTGCCTCAAAGACAAAAGAGTGAGCTCATTCCTGAAATCCTTTGCACATTTAAAGGTAAATGTCAAATCAAATACTGGATCACCTCCATTATTATTGTATAATTAATTCAAGGAATAAATGATTTAGATCCACAATATGGATTACTCTTGCACAAGCAACATGAGTGGTAACACAACTTCACAGGCTGATTTAGACAAACCATAACCATATTATCTTAAACAGTTATTTAGAAGTGAAAACAAAAGTGACTTCACCCAAAATGTTCCCAAGATTTCCCATTGCTTTGTAAAAAGAAAAAAAAACCCAGTATGGTAGGTCAAAGTTGAACCAGGAAGTTGCTCTTCAAAAATGTGTTTTTCTTAAGTCCACTAAAATGTCAGACCTTGACTTTACAGACTTGTATCTGTGCAAACTTTGTCATGAGAGAGGTGTTTTCACATTCCTCTACTGAAGAGGGAGATGTCTGTACACTTCCCCTCAAATCTGAGATTCAAACGCACTCTGGTCAAGCTGGATTTGGGATGTTGCAAATTCGAAAGCCAATCGCAGTGCCACCGGCAAAGAAACCTGAAGCCTCCAGCGCAGAGCGGACTTGTCAGTACACAGAGCGAGAGTTTGCACTAAGTTAGCGTAGTGAAAGTTTTGACAGCAAACATGGCAGTGTGCAGTTTTTGGATATAAACTGGACCCTGGAGCTTCCTTCCACTAACTACTAATGTTACGTAATAACAATGTGAACACACTGTACCATCATAGCAGATATTATTGTATGTTTCACAACCACTAACACTGTGTCAGCCACTGCCAGTTGCAAGCTAACAAGCTAACAAACAACATAAACAAATAAAAGATGCTAACTACACTTACCATTCTGATACGTCTGCTAGTCAACGATTTTGGTGCACAATAGACTCCTCATCTGGGTCTGACTGAGGCTCAAACATGTATGGCTGAATCTCTCACTCTAGCCATCTCAACGCACACACAGAGTATTTTTACATACTTTAAAATGTGTCTGGAGGGGAACTTTAAGATATAATGAATGTTTACGGTTTGAGTAATAACTCGAAGATTCACCTTCATTTTCATTTCCAAATAGGTGGTTTACATAATATGGTCAACGTAGAGATTTGCTTAAAAGCTGTCTGTGTGATTGTTCATGTGGTTGCCCCATGAACTCTGTTGTGAAACTATGTTTTGTGTGTTATCAGATTTTAGCAATGAAGCTGATGAGTAAAATGTTTAGCATTACTGAAAGAGAAAATACAAGTTCCCTTTCTGAACAACTGTATTCCATAATTTGTGTGCTGTGAGGAATCTAATTCAAAATAAAACATTTACTTCTGTTTAGTCCACCAATTGGACTTAAATTAAACCAATTTAAACAGATAAATAAGTGAAAAGGCACCACGTCTTTAGGATATTTTAAGAAAGGACTTCTGGAGGAAAATAAACTGCCCTGTGTGTGATGTACTGAATTCTGACTCAGTTTCTTTGACCTCTGCACCACTTACAAAATTGTAAATTAAGCATTTAAATCATCCAGCAGCAAGCCAAGATTTTGTTTGAAGATAAATATTTAGACTTCATAAAAAATACTAAAAATGGCTGCATAGTGTTATCCTTCAGCCAAGCACACACTATATAAATTTAGGGATGATTTAGTTGTTCTGAACAGTTTTTGAGATCTGAGTTAAAAATCCTGTTTCAGAGCAAATTCGCAATTGTTTTGCTATCAAAGCTTGTTAAGTTTGAGTAGGTCAAAGAGCCAGTCTGGCATATGGAAATTTTCAAACATGAATGATTTAATCTGCAGCACAGTTGTAGTCTAAGAAAACTTTCTTGATGAGCCATTCTGTAGACACTTTATTCATCTTACTTACTCTCCTACTTTCTTTTTCTTTTTCCCCAGAGCAAATTAGTATGTGCTGAGTCATAACTCTGATGTCTGTCATGAATAAGCGTCCATAAATTAATGTTTTCTTCAGTATCAAAGTTATCCAGTGATAGTTGTCTGTATATCCATGGGTACATTGCAAACATGTACTGCTAATAGCTAATTCAGCATGCTTTAATAGTGCCAATTTGCCCAAATGTAAACAAACAAAGGCACAAAAAAGTGCGGTTGTGGGCTCAAGTTGTAGCCCACAACTAACTGACTGCGTGGCAACATTATATTTCCTGTTTACATCCCCCAAAGCCCCAAAATTATTCAAACTATAGTTCCAAAACTTAGAGCATGATTACCCTCAAATAGGAGCAAGACAAAGGGAGAATCTGAGTTATAAAATCGATTAATATAATATACTTTTTTCATGTTGTAATATATATATTTTTTTTTATTTATTTATTTTTTTTTTTACGGTACTAAGGCTCAAAAGGCACAGTTGTCTCAGTTGTGTCTGAGCGGGGGCCCACAGTGTCAGAAACCCCTGATGAACAGTATTGTCCTACAGTATAATGTATAAAGGAAATAGAGAAGCTGCTCACAACTGCAAAAAATTAAAATAAATTGCAGATGGTGGTGAGGCAGCTCTGGAAAGATCTTGGAAAACAACAAAAAAGTAATAAATCTTAGGCAAAAGGTTTTGCTTTCTTTTTGTGAAATTTAATTGGCAGTGGCGTTTCGAAGTGGCAGTTTGATTGATGTCTGTTAGTGCACATATTTCATTATTTCCTGTACAAAACCGCAACCTACAATGATTTATTTTATAATAAATGCAAACACAATATACTGTGACAATAATAATATACAGCATAGTGTGCATTGTATACTATTGGTATACAGTATGGAAGTGAGACAAACACTGATCTCAGCCTGTTTCTGAGCCCAAATTAATTTTTTTTTTTGTTATATAATGTTTTAGTTCGGCATTAGTGAAACATTTTACCTGGACCCAGGATTTGGAAAGTCTTACCTTTGGAGCTAACCTGTTGAAAAAATATTAAACCTCTACCTCTGTCCTTCCTTTAGGTGATTAAAGCGATTGAAGAGGGCTACCGTCTGCCTGCTCCCATGGACTGTCCTGTGGTGCTGCACCAGTTAATGTTGGATTGCTGGGAGAGAGAGCGAGCAGAGAGACCCACCTTCAGCCAGATACTCAACATGCTGGATAAGCTCATCCGTAACCCTGGCACTCTGCGCCGCACAGGAGGGGACAGGTGCATACTGAACATGTAAATACAGGCATAAATGATCACAGACAAATACATAGAAATACATACATATCCATATAATATAGCCAAACACATGCATTCAGACTGTACTCACACCCACCCCTACAGTCTTTCACCAAGATTTTTAAGCCTACTTACCCAGTGATCCTTCAATTGTGATTTCACACTCCTATTTCAGTACTTTGCCACCACCAACCTGCTTTCTCTCGCTCTCTCTGTGTTTACAGACCCACAGCCACTATGCTGGAGTCAGGGGTGGGTTCAGAGGTGTGTGTGTCAGTCGTACCGGAGGTGTGTGTGCCAGAGTGGTCGGTGTGTGAGTGGCTGCAGTCCATCGGGTTGGAGAGGTACAGAGACACTCTGGCAGCAGCAGGATACACCAGCCTTGACAGCATCCTGGCTCTCACACACCAGTAAGTGAACCTTCGTGTGAAAATGGATTAAAGTGGCGTTTCACAAATCACATTTCTTAGCGCAAAAACTTGGGCTGCACAAACAGAAACCGCATCTCAACAATCATGCTTGAGTCAAAACAAGCAACAAAAATATTAGTCACATGAGAAAATAAATCCTACTTATTCTATCTTCATAATAACATTAACACTTAACTGTATTTTGTGGTATTATAGTAGCACAAACTTCAAACTGCAAAATGCATTTGCACACATAAAAGAGCACCACACGACTGTGGCCATGCAATTTTTGCATCTGGCACTTTTAAGGGTTCAGTATGCTCAAACAAACTAGTTTGTATGAAGTGTCTAAAGAAAGAATAAATGAAAAACAGAGCTTGGAAGAGAACTTCAAATTCGGCATACTTTCTTATCTCCGCATACCTGGCTAATCGTTGGGTGTGGAAAGAGAAGGTTTTAAGGAGGTTTGATGATCCAGTAAGCATACTGACACCTTTACACTTTGTCAAGATGTCAGTAGATGCCTTACAGCACTTGTACTAAATAATTACACAAAAATGTTGGTGTACTCTGACTGGCCCATTTAGTGAGTAATGTGAGCAGGTTTCTATGTTGTCAAACAATGAAATACTCCTTTAATTAAAGGATAACTCTAGCATTGTTTCATCTTTTTATTTTCTATGTACAATTCCCCTGAAAACCCCAAAACCAACAGTGAATTTATCCAACTACATTGGCTATTGATCGTCAGACTGGTGGTTAAATGGTCGTTCACGTGTCCTTAAGCAGACACTGAAGCCCAAATAATTACATGTACTTGTTTGGGGAAAAATTTAAATCTCTTTGGACCAAAGTGTCTGCCAATTTTTCTGAAATTGGGAATGATAAAACAGAAAAATCCCGCCCAGCCTTATCCTTTACTGCATGTTGTGGCTTTGTGTGTTTGAACATACATCTTTGTCTCTGCACCCACAGGGAGATGGACAGACTTGGAATAATCACACCGTCACACCAGGACATACTAATTGCTAGTGTGCAGCAAGAAATGTTGTCTCAAATGCAGCACATGCAACACACAATGGTTCCAGTCTGAGCCAGAGAACGGATACAAACCTGTTTTGAGAAGAATTTCATTTACCTCATCCATGCACTTTAGAGGGACTTTTCACCAGTGGAAATACAACGAGTGGAGTAAAGTAAAAGTACGGAGTGAAAAGAGGAGAGAGAGAGAAAAGCAGCACTTTTGTGAACTTCCATCCTGTGGAGTTTTCTAAAAAACCATGATCTGGATGTGGCCACAGATAGCATTAAGCTTAGAATGAAGCCTCATCCTATATCCAGTTCTATTTTTCATTTATTATCTGTTTTGTGAAGGCTGACATGTAAGGCTGTGCATAAGCAGAATGGCTTCCAACTTTTCATTCGCTGCTTTGGGCTTGACTTGAATAAAATGTGTTTTGTGTTTGCTCGTGTGTCTGTGTGTGTGTGTGTGTGTGTGTGTGTGTGTGTGTGTGTGGTGTGCGTTGCCTGAATGCACACAACATGAAATCTCCCTTGTCAAGACGTCAGCTCTCTTTGAATATTCTGAATATGCAAAGTTACCCGGGAGAGAGTGAGAGGAGCCGGACAGAATGTATCATTACGAGCTCTTACCTGTTTCATACCAGAAGATCATACTAACAAACTGTATGATTTGCTTGTGTTTTATTTTTTATTTTTAATTATTTTTTTATTATTATTGTTTCTGTTGAATTAGACATTTAGTGTAGAATGTCATCCATCTGTGTCAATTGTGTATGTCTCTTGTTTGATGCTAAGAATTAGCTACATAAAGCATTTTGTTTATTTATGGTCTTTTTTATCTAGTTTGTACATTGTAAAATAGAAACACTGAGGAAATATTGTAATGATTGTCATATTGAATTGCAATAAATCCCAAAACTCATCCATTTATGTAGGGTTCTTTTTTTTTAACAGAACTTTTGCATTGTAATGTATTTAATGCACAGTATATAATGTAATGTAGACAAAGTGTCCAATGAAGCTTCAAGCGCTTTGTGTTTATCATTTCTGAGTTTGGCAGAAGAAAGTGTCCTCTGTGAAACTTGAGACTTAGTCAGAGGGGCCTGTAACAAGGAAAACAACTCCAGAAGAACACCCAGCTGAAATGCTGCTGGTGTAATCACACAGTGTTGGGTTTGTGTGTGAGGACAGAGAGAGAGAGAGAGAGACGGATAGAAGAGAAAAACTGAGAGGAGAACGAGAGCTTGAATTAAAAGGAGAGAAAATTAAGAGTGGGCTGTCACCATGAGCGTCTGTGTGGCATCGTGTTTTTTGTTGGCTAAATTGGGCTGAGTTTGCTGTGCAAACTTGTCGAATCAGCAAACATCTGTCTCCCACTACACTACCACACATATATATCTACACACATACGCATACACACACACACACACGCACACACACACACACACACACACACACACACACACCAGGGAGCTGATTGGAGGAACCCTTTGATACATAAAGGACGAGAAGATATGATCTGGATTCTGGCAAAAATGTCCAAGTTTTTCCAGCCTAATGAGAGTTGCCTGCGCGCAAAACACACAGACACACACACACGCACATACCACCCCCTGCCTCACTCCCAATACATCCAAATCACACACAGCAAACAAAATGCTGATGGTGGTTAATGAGGCAGATGCCTCTGAGTAAGAGACAGAAAGAGGAAGAGAGACGGGGAGAGTCGGCTTGGCTTGAGGCAATGAAACAGGCAGCTTCTGTCAAGTAATGAGACACTGACAACACATTTAGCAGGTAGCCTCTTGTGATGATGCATCACACACTGAGCTCTACTTGAAAAGTGATAGAATGGCATCTGTTCTTGTAGAAAATAACTGCATGCAAACAGCGGATAAACTCACTACTAACTGTCTCAGACCATAGAGCAGCGTGGCTCTACGGATGACGATGTCCACCACTTTGGTCCAGACTGAAATATCTCAACATCTATTGGGTGGATTGACATTCATCTTCCCCTCAGGATGAATTGTATCAACTTTGATGATCTTCTGACATTTCCTCAAGCGTCATCATCAGGTCAAAAATGTAATTTGTCCATTACTTTGGTTCATGACCAAATACCTGCAAAACTGATGACATTCCCATCACCCTCAGCTGTTCATTGTGTTAAGTGCTAAGTAGAAAATGTTAGCATGCCAACACACTAAACTAAGATGGTGAATATTGTAAACATTACACCTGCTAAACATTATCATGTTGCATGCATTGTCATTGTGACAGGTTAGCATGCCCACGTTAGCAATAGGCTCAAAGCACTGCTGTGCCTAAGTACAGCCTCACAGAGCTGCCAGCGTGACACTCTTGAAAAGATGCACATAAATACAAATATTTGGAGACTTGTGATATATACGCAGTGTCACAAATAGAAAAGCTTTTTCCATTTGCATTCACTGCCACAGAGCACGGCCTGTAGGTGTTCCAAACTGTGATAAAGGGGATCGATCGTAGGGATAAAAAGGACACCGTTTAGGGCTGAATCCACACTGACCGATGGTAGAGTGAGCAGTAGTAATTTTAACCTTAAAAGACACTCTTGTTATATTGAGGAGGGCAGATCAAATTGAATCTTTCTGTCTCCGTATCTCAGTGGGAGGCAATTGTGGGTTTTTGTCCCCAGATTAGAGCGGGTATAGAGCTGGCTAATCCTGTCTGCTCCTCCATGTGGGAGTGGCAGTGGGGTGTCTTTGCTGCGCGGCCAGCCGTAATCTAATGGGTGTGAGATTGGGGCTTCATACACAGGCACGCTCACTCGCACACAGCCGGAGACACACAACACAAAGTCTAGATTTGTTTCAGGATTAAAAGCATCACCTCAATGACTGACATAATGCCACAGGCATTCCCACGGTAACCCTGATGAGGTTGTCTGTATGTGTGTACGCGTGTGTGCCAGTGTGCGTGTGTGTTTAGCTGTATTTCTAGATGATACTGATGAGAAATACATTAAGAAAAGAAGCAGAAAGACCGCAGGAAAATGAGAAGAGACACTTGCACACGCGCGCACACACACACATGCGCACACACACACAACACTCAGTCCCACTAGAGAAGCAGCTGCCCAAGTTGGCAGGCCATGTCCCTCTCATTATGCTGGCCAGTCACTCGTGTCCTGGATCTCTCTCCCCTGCTGCTGCTGCTGCTGGACAGGTACCATCTGACACACATTAGCCTGCTATTAATGACTTCTGCTGTAGCCATTATCACACACTTAGGGAGAAACATCCTCGGGGTGCCATTTTTGCAGTGACGTGCATTATATACCCAAAACCATCCAATTTTCTCCTAAAGTTCTGCAAGTAAAGCAATGGGGTTTTTTTGTAAAACAAGACTTGGTTTCGTTTTGAAAGCTCTTTGAGGTTGTCCAGGATGTCCATGAGTTGCTCTCTGAGGTGCCTCTTAAGGAATGTGGGGTGTGGCTAGAGGACCTCCCACATCATATTCATTGTTTACCCATGATCCCAAAGGGAATACCACAGTGATTAACATTAATCCTACAAGTCTGTGCACAAACAACACAAATACCGTGTCAGGATCTCCAACATCGACAGCAGATGCTCCAGACCTTTCCTCTCTTCCTCATAATCTAGTTCTAGAGTTTGACGATGTGTAGGATCACAGAGGGTCAAAAGCGCTCGAACATTTGTGAGTGCATAGGAATCTGCTATTTCATGTCATAACCAAAATGGTTAAAGTTGACATTAAGAAGGTTGCTATTTTACTTGACAGGTTCTTCTAGTTAGTAATTTGGCTTCATCGGACACAGCCATGTAAACCAGCCTTAAAAGCCTGATTTAAGAACATGACCATTCAAATGAGATATTTTCTTCACTAATAACGTGCCCTTCGGATTTAAGTAAAAATGTCATATTTGGTCTACTGTAGTGGTCTGAAAGACTCAGATCTCTGTGCCAGAAAGTGCGCACAGTCAAGGTGTCCTTGATAGACAGTGAATCCCAAAGTGCTAATTAATTAATAAATAAACTTTGAGTTTTTGCTAAATGCCACGGTATGGAGTACAAAGAACATATACAATATAATTATAACAAAACAATGGCTCTCAGCAGGAATGAAGTGCAAAGGTAAAACAGTCTTCAGGAAGGCTCCTATTACATGTAACTTTTGGCTTTTTCACCCTGCGCTCAGTGGTTAGTTTCAACCAACTGATGACATCATACTTTTTTGAGCCAGAGATAAGACAAACCACAGTCGTCGAGTATCTGCTTAACCTGTACATATCTCTTAAACTCCAAAGCTTCAATAATATTAGTTTGAAGATCAGGCGGATGAGAGACTGATTCTTACATTCTGTACAGGCAGAGCAGAGGGGAAACGGGTCATTATCAGAGAACATTACTGACTCAGAGACATTGTACCACACAGGCAGAAATACCATTACTGGTATTTGGAGTGAAACTCAATCAACTCTCACTGCGTTTGCATGCATGTGCTTCTGCTTGTCTAGTGCATTCATCCATGTCATCCACTTTCAATATCTAGGCGAACCTCCACAGCTCTGTGAGCCTCCAGGTTTGATCAACCTCTAAAAAAAACTACCAGGCCACATTTAGTTTCCATTCCACCATAAAGAACGTCAAGTTGGTGAAAGCCCCACGAGCGAGAGAGACAGATTGAAAAGAGATGGGTCGAGGGAAAAGGACGGCAGCACACCAGCAGGGTAAAGTTTTGTCCTTCATCAGCCCTCCATCCCTCTATCCCTCCACCTCATTAAGGATGGAAAGATGATCAATAGGAGAGAAGCAGTAGAAGGGGATTAGGATTAGAAATCGATGGCTTTGTTTTCTTCAGCCTGCCAAAGATAAACACTGCCTTAAGACACTGACAACGCAACACAGAGACTTTCATGGCTTTCCATCTGTGTGTGAGAGGGCACCACATCCCCTCTGTGTGGACAGACAGACATCTGTTTGCAGCTTCTCACGCTGAGTTAAAAAGAGACACTTCGATCCCTTCACGAGATTGGGAGAAGGAGGGATGGGCTGTGATCCAACTCAGTAGTAATCTTCTACAATGAAACACAACCAAGACTCTGTTGATCTTCTGTAGACATTATATTTTCTATACTGCAACACCATAATGGTTGAAGCACACATGTATAGCTGTGTGTGGGAGACGCAGTTTATCACAGATCAGTTGACTGCTGGTTCACACCAATTCACCGTTTCTAGACTCTCTGAGAATATCTGGAGATGACAGATGAAGAGGTAGGATCCCAATAGTTCGCTGCTAAGAGAAGTGATGCAACTAAAAATATGAGTGGGCTGTAAGGAGTGAGGCAAGGTATTCTGGGTAGGTGAGGCTTCACCTCCCACAGATATTCAAAAACATACCCCCTGCTTTGATCTCTCTCTGCCCTCTCTCTCTCTCTCTCTCTCTCTCTCTGTCTCCTCTTCCCTCTTTCTTCTTTTCACGTGCGAACACACACACACACACACACACACACACACACACACACACATACAGCACACACACACACACACACATACAGCACACTCGCCCTGTTTGTTGTGGCTTTCACCCCTCTCTCTTTTGAAAGAACAAAGGCATTTGTTTATGTTTCCTGCAGATGAAAGCTCTGCGTTGCGACGGCCCATTTCACCCCAGGTGACAGATGCCGCCGCTCCATAATTTCAGTAAGTTCATGAAATCTTTTTTAAAATGAGAACTTTAGAACTCTTGTCTTTACGGTCATTTGTATTTGCTGCTTCCTTGCTTTATGTTAAGTTTTTTTGTCGGCTTTTTATGGTAATCATGATGATACTGTTCCTATTCAAAGTCACAGGTGTCTGATGCCTATCCCAGCATGCACTTGGCAGAAAGCAGGGGGAGGAGCAGAAGTAATCCGACATGAAAAAGACATTCATATCCATTATAGTCTTCAATCCATCTGACATGCAGAAAACCAGAGCAGCCTCAAGTGGACACTGGGAGGACATGCAAACTCTACCCTGAGAGGACCATGAAGGTCTGATGCCACCCTGACACCCTAATTTCCCATCAGTGCTTAGAGAATAAGGCTGATAATATTTCATATTTCAGAAACCAACAATGTGTCAGTCCATCTCTCAATACGTTTTCTTAACCACTGTCTGTGGCTCTCAGCCCTAAGCCCATTTGTATCTAATGAAGACGAGTCAATAATATATGCTTTTGGTTTAAAAAGGCTAAACAGTTTCCTAAACCAGCTGGACACTATCATTTTAGCAAATCTTACTCAAACAGGAGTGTTTGTAATAGTTTCTGGACAACAATGGAGGTCTGTGGCAGGAATAAGCTACTGCTTGTACTCATGCTTTAGGTATTTGGGATTTGTTGACAATAAGAAATATTTCAAAATATCATTAGCCATATCATTAGCCAAGTCAGTTCTTTACCTCAGTGAATATGCTGCACCACTGGACTGGTGAAGAAATAACCTCCTGGCTGAATGTCAGGGAGAAGAAAGTGAGGAGGCAGGAGAAGGAGCAAAATGATTAGGTCTGTGTGTGTGTGTTCAGGGGCAGAAGGACAAAAAGAGGAGGGAAACCAACAAGAGGGACAATTTCATTCCAGGACAATTGGGCAGGTGGCTGCTGATCCTTGTCCATCACACATTCCATCATGGCCCGACATGGCTGACTTGTCACCCTGACTGACATTTGCAACTCTGGCTTACACATAAAGCACACACAAACACACAGCAATGCATGTGTACCCACACACAGAGGAATACAGTGAACACATGCTGCGCTCACTGACTACGGCATGTTTTCTCTCACTTGGTTGTACTTTATTGAACTAATTTTACTTCCTTTTTCTGTGTGTATGTGTGTGTGTGTGTGTGTGTGTGTATAGAGAGAGAGAGTCTGCATTACTGCAGAGAGCCAGCTAAGATCCCAATTGGCTATTTTGGTTGAAGCCGTATTGATCCTTGTCTGTTTTGTTCCACTGTATTTTTAGCAGCAAAGCCTGTGCAGATAAATAAAATCTGCCCCGGTAAAGCAATCAAGATTTCATATCATTATGTTTGTGTATGTTAAAATGTCAGTGTGTGTGTGTGTGTCCCTTTTATGGTAAATCAAGCACACAATAAAATGAATTATCACCTATAGGCAGCTCATATACTGGCATGTCTTTGTGCAGTTTAATTTCACAGTGCAAATTTTCAAGTAGCCCAAAATAGTGTATGAGATTCCACTCAAGAACTATACTTTTTACATTGTGGTGCCATCTAGTGGGCTAATTATGCAAGTAACATTTTACAACTAAAAGATTTGCTCCCTGTCAGCTGGTTTGTGAATCCGGTTATTTTAGAAAAATATTAAAAATCCACAAAGTTTTTTTTACACAATATAATCTTTATTTTCATTTACACAGTGATGCGCTACAAACACTGTTGCCTACAAACAGGCAGGTTAGTTTCAGCAGACTCAATTAATACAGTAATCTGTTACAGCAGTGCATCTCGACAGTCAGGAAGTCTCATTATGGTCAGTCTTGTTGCAACAAGCATCAACACGTGGGGAAGAAGGAAGGTACGGTCTGTGGCAACAGTAGATTGTAGTTTATTTTCTTATTAAACTGTACAGAAAACAGAGGTTATTTCAGTTTAGCTCAGTTTGTTTAATTTGGTAATTTATGGTTAATCCAGTGTCATTAAAGACTGGGGTTTTTATTCATTTTTCTCACACAGCCAACATGCTTATAGCTGGTTCAGACTTTCATGGCCTATAACAGCAAACAGAAGTTACACTTTTGACAAATAGGCAGGACGGAAGAACCTTACACTTACATGTCTCCCAATCACACATTAATCTGCATGCAAACACATGCACACACAGAGACATAAGGGCAAGTACAGAGTTACATGCATGTGCTTTGCACACACACAGTTTATCTACAATTTACAAAAGATCATTTGATTAATTTTTTCGCTCCTGATCTCTTGGTTCTAAACCTTGAAAAGGTGTTAATGCATGGTTGCTATATCTGCTTCATTTACTCACAATAAAATACTCTGTATGTTTATAGTTAAAAAAAATTTTTTTATGATTACAGCTATGAAAATGAGTTTGTCAATAAGGCATTTTGGACACAACCATTCATTGTCAGATCAAAGTTTCTTAAGTGGACCACACCACGCACCACTGTTAAAACTGAACACTGTGCATACACAGCACACAAAACATTAACTGTGTGTTTTTGTGAGTGTTTTCAAACAGCAACTGATGCACTCAGCCACATGTACATTGATAAAGTGCTAAAAATAAACTCATATACAGCTTTGACATGCCCCTAGTGAAAAATAAATGCATGAATAAACTCTGAAGTAGTTATGCATTAGTCAAAAAGAGAAATCAATAACGTGTATGTCCATATTGCATAGCCAGAGCTGGCACAGTGCAGTGTGACTCATGAACACTAAAAACCTAAAAACAGCAGGCAGCAGGACTGCAACAATACCTGACTTAACAGCCACCAAAATCATTCACAGTGCCACTCAGCTGTACTATGTGATCTAAGTTTATTTCTCTGCTTGATGTCAATCAGATTGTCCAGGAATTGATGCTTTATGTGTTTTGTTTTGTTTTTTGCATAATATTTCGATAGTTGTATGTCTGTATGTTCGTTTGAATGTATGTGAGTGTATGCATGATTTTATTGTTGTATACTTGAATGCTTCTATAAGTTTATTCCTTTAGTCTCTGTTGGCGAAGCAAGCTTCCACATGCAGCTTGGGCAACCAGCATTAATTCTCGTAGTGTCCTGGTGGCTGTATTATTAAAACCTCACAGCTTCTGTATATGGAGACAAGCTCTGACTCCACCCATCACTGCTGTCTCCACTGTGAGTTACTGAAAGAGCAGAGAGACAGATAAAGAGGGATAAGTAGGAGAAACACTAACAGGAGAATAGGAGAAAAAGACTGTTTATTCACTAATCTCTGTTCTGTGAATTAATGATAAATAACGAATGAACTGTACACTTACTGTCTCACTCTCCCCATCTGAGCCCCTTCTGGACTCTGAGCCGTAGTGCAGAGGAGAGTACACCCAGCTCCGATCCTCCTGAGTCTGCTGTTATCGAATACAGCCAGCAGAGGGCAGCAGCAGCAGAAAGGAGACAGGAGGGGAAAGATGAGAGAGGAGTTGGGGAAAGATACATTTATAAAGACATTCCCCAGAACACTGAATAGTTTAAAGCTGCCTGATGCAATGTTGGGAGCTCCAAACAGCATCAAGATGAATTTTTCAACTGCACACAGTATGCTCATGGTCAATCTATGATGGCATATTCTGGCTAAGATTGGTGGAATTTCTCTTTAAAGACCCTGAAATCACATTTTCTCAGTCGGGTGATTTCCAACGTCAGAAAGGGAGATTTCATTCTAGCCAAGCGCTGACAACACTAATCAGCTTGTCAGCTCCTCTGTGCTGCCTGAGTGCTACAGGCCAGAAGCTTGAGGGATCACTGAAAGCACAAAGCTACAGTTACCTAACTGCAGGTCCAAGATCCTTAAACATTTAAATAACTGTTTACTGGTAACATGTTACATTTAAATGCACATGATGGCCCTCAGAAGCTGCAGTTATTAATATGCAATGGCTTTTTTGCAGACTTTAACACTAAATAAGTCACGTGAAATACACTGTAGTTTATTAAGTACTTCTGAAGATCCATAAGCAGTTGTGCTTGTGACAGTTCCAATGGAACAGTTACCAGCAATGCGATGGTACATGGGAACATCTCCTAACATTGCATATGACTCTAACTACTTTGGTGGTGACTTACATTGTAACTCGAGCTAGAGTTTAGCTTACGACGGCCAAGAACCGGAGAGTACACCCAATATCTGCCATCTGCATACTGATGGATGGACACACACACACACACACACAGATGAACATACAAATGCATGTAATGTGTGCACAGGAAAATAAAGGGAACTGAATGAATTATTATGAAGATTATTATATAAAGATGAGGGAAGCACTTATGATAAAGGAGAGAAAGTGGAAAATGGAGCGTGAATGCTATGATGTACTGTAACAAAAAAGTCACAGAGAGAGAGAGTATTATGGAGAGCTGTGCATGACACTGACAGGGTGCATGAATGAAGATTGACAGATATAAATACATCATGCTGTGCAGGAAAGACAACCCCAGTGTTTTGCTGATGCATTCAAAAGCATGAACTATGACTGGTGGCAGCCTCATGCTTTGGAAAAAAGCATTTGGGACAGCGAGAGCAACCCCATGGTACGTGCACACTGTAACCCCTCCAACTCCCCCTCACCATCATAACTCTACCACACTGTCTTGACTGGGCCACTGCAAGAGACCCAGTAGATCAAAGAAAAACAGAAGAAGAAAAATGATCTTTACTCTCTGGGAGAGGACTGACAACAAAACAACACTGAAGAGAGCTTCCTGCAGTGTTTGTACTGATACATTAGATCCTTAGTTGAAACAGTTAAAGTCATTTTCCATTGTTACATAAAAAGCCTCTTCAAAATCAGTGAAAATATAATTTTGTCTGTTTTATAGGCTCATTTTGTTTCGTTTCAGTACTTTGAAACTGGCTTATTATCTAATTTTTAACATCCTCAACAAAACAAAACCAAGGCAGTGACACATGATAATGGGAACTTACAAAGTAGATGTCAGACACTGGCACCTCCCCATCCAATGAGTTGTGGCTGCTGGACACAGACAGCTGATTGCACGATGTACGAGGCGCCTGCTGAGGCACCTGGGGGCTCGGAGGGTGGGAGGAGGGAGGGGTCGAGGGGAGACGGGGAGAGGAGCTCTGGGTGGAGGAGTGAGGAGATGCAGGGCAGATGGGAGTAAACGCTGAGGCAGGAGGGAGGGCGGAGGTGTTTGGAGCTGAAGTGAGAAGTGTGGGTTGTGCAGCTGAACGAGAGACTGGAGAAGAAACAGTGGAAGGCTGAGCTGCTGTGGGAGAGGCGAGTGGTTTAGTGGATGGACGGATGGACGAAGCAAGTGTGGAGGACGAGTGGCCAGCTGATTGAGCAGCGGAGGAGGAAGACACAAAGGAAGGAGGAAGAGTGGAGGAGGAATATGCCAAGGATGGATTAATCGAGGGAGGGGTGGATGAAGCAATGACACGGGGCTGACGATCAGGAGACAGATGGCTGTGGGAGGTCATTTCTGTCAACTGTGTGAGCTCCGTGCTCTTTGGGATTTTACTGTATGAAGCAAGACAAAGAACACTATTAAATACTGTTACATAGGCAGCAATGGACATTTTCCTACTTTGGTATTACTGTATATGTGTGTACCTGAGCTCCACCTCCACTGTTATGGTGTCCTGCTTTTCCCCGTGAACCTCAACTTTCTGTGACCTGAAAGTAGACAGGACGATACAGAGTGTGATATCAGCAGGGAAGGACAGCGCACACAGTACATTGTTTTGACAGAATTTTGTCATTATAGATACACAATTGCATCTTCAAGCAATTATTCTCACCTGGCTACACTTGGGGAATGCATTTGTCTCTTGTAGCGCGGGTGCTCTGGTGTATCAAAGGGGGTGGTAGGTAAGGAGTTGTTAGAGGAGAGCGTGGTAGCGATAGAAGCTGTGGTAGCATCTTCGAAGGAAGGAGGGGTGCAGGGTGGCTCTCTCCCTAATATGCATAAGTAACCAAGAAATATAAAAGGAGATCATGAAATATATGCAAGAGATGAAAATATACCACAAAAACAATAAACTAAATGTAATTGCTTTAACAAAATCAGGCATAATCAAATTAAATATAAGTGTGCTTGTGACTCCTTTCATTCAAGCAAACTGCCATCTAATTGTACAACACTATATCTCAGTACTGCACTCAAAGCTGTATACGTGATCAGGACTTTTATATTCAGTTGTTTGACATTTACAAGGTTTGGATTGCTTGCACAACTTCTTCATATGGTCACATTCTGTTCATTTCTTAGCCCGAGTGTTGATGAGGACTGCAAATAAAACAGTATGCTTTTTAAAAGTATTTATCTATGAATATCTACTCTTGATTTGTTAAAGTTGTACTTTTACTTTAGTTCTGCTGCTGTTGCTACTATTCTGCTGCTGCGCTCCTATTTCTCCACAGGGATCCATAAAGGCTCACTTCATTTCATTTAAAGCAAAAATGGAGCTCTCAGCTGCAGACAATAGAAGGTAATAGTGTGTCATGTTCAGAAAGACACAACGTAACAAGGGAAAACCAGCACTCACCAGTTCACTCTTTATTTTCTACTATTTTAATCAAGCAGCACTAGCATGTTAGATATTTCTTCACTAGCTTTGATGAGGGCAGCTAGCCTTCATAAACACTGATGAAGGCTATTGCCACATGGTCAAACAAGCCTACCCTACTGGGTTTAGGTGTTTGGCATTAAGCATCCCGTTTTCACTTCACCTTTAACGAACGCTGTGTGTAACACGTCATGACTGTATATCATTGTGGGCTAAAAGAGTTTACAAGAGGTAAACTACCATTGTCCTCCAGCATGGGGAAGCTGCGAGCTCCTCGCAGGTTCTCCAAGTTGTCCTGGTTTTCCTGCCTGTCATCACTCAGTGAGGGACGCTGCCCAGCTGAACCTGTTCCAGCACTGGACTTGGACATGGAGAGAGCCCCTCGTCCTCTCTTAGATGGAGAAGATCGCAGTGCTGTGAAAGCAGGGGATAGTATACATGTACTCTCATTCCAAAAAGTAAAATGTCCCGATAATTAATACAACAAAATAATTCCTTATTGGCATTGTTGTCATCAAACATACCACACTACAGGAGTATATGGCTCATGCACATTTGTAAACTCACAGCAGCTCTTCCTGAAGACAGTGGTGCTACAGAATTTGTAGAACCTCTCAGCATAGAAACCGGGTCTGTGAACTGACACTGTGTCCTGTGGGGGGTGGAGGCAGCAAGGACAAAAAGAGACAGAGTCAAGGCAATTTGAATGATGTTGCACTTTTCATACACAAACAAGGTGCTCAGTCTCTTACATAAAAGACAGACACAGTAAAGCCACTCACCCCGTCATGGATGAGGGACTTCCAAGAGTGCTCAAGTTTCTTGATCATTCTGTCAGACAAGACAATTAAATTATTTAAACTCATTCAGTGACTTACTGTGGGTACCTGGCAACTCAGCGGCTATAGTCCCACTTGCAATGCTGATGTGCATTTTAAGATCTGGATTTTATGCTAGGCACCACACACATTTCTTATGTCCACGCTTGTCCTGACAACAGCTGTTATGTGCCTCCTCCATTTGTATTTATTTAAAAACAGTGTGACATGTCTGGGATTGCTTTTTCCTCTTGATCTCTCTCCATCTTTTAATATTCCTTGCAGACACATAATGCCTGGATTACTGTAAGCCTAAACCTAATCATTTCCTGACTTTGAAGCCAGAGAAAAATCCAACGTTGTCATTTAATGTGTCCTGAAATGTCCAATGAAAGGCAGACAGAAATGACAAGTGCAACCTTACGCAGTACCTCAGACTGAGGAGACAGTAGAGGTTTAAGGTGATATGTAGGGCACCGATATATCATTACTAAATAAACTTTGATACTTTGGATTCATTCTAGTGGTGTGGTGTCTTTTTAAATTAAAACCACATTTCTCATAAATCCTGATGCCTAGGGCTGTAAGGAGGATGTTGCAACTTGTTAATCTACCCAGTCCTTTTTGATTTAGGTTTACTTAAGAATATAAATGTCTGACATTGTGGAAAACTCGGAACACTCTGTTTATGCTCTTTATGCTAACAGTGGAATTTTCCATTTTGAGTTGTACAGCAACCTCAATTTCCCAGAAAATCTGGTCTAGTGGCTCAAAGTTTAAAATGCAATGATGAAATACATCAAAGTTCATGTATTAATTTACTGATATTACACGGCACCTTTAACTTCTGATTTTTTTCGTTGCCTACCTGTAGGACTGCAGGATGTCAATGATTCCAATGAACAGCAGGAGGCACTCTCCTTTAACACCCACAGCTGGAATACCACCCATACTACAGACAGATAGGAGAACATTACCATCATTTGTAAATGTAATGTGATGATAAGGGCAAATACTATAAAATGGTGACTTACGTGTCATCATGGTCCAGTGTGTCCCTGCACGTGGAGCCTCCCTGTATAGACTCCATGGCAGTGGAATACAAGGCTTTCTGAGCTGCACGCCTCTTTTCATCCCCGCCTCCTGCAGGTGAGCCCTGGGACTGACGCTCTCGCTCTGCTTGGGTCTTGTTGTGGACCCCCAGCAGCAAACTGTAGTCCATAATCTTAAAACTTTCTAGAACCTGACGTGAAACACATACATGATATTTCAAAACATTTTCCAAGCTGAGAAAATTACAACTTTTTTTGATGTATGGATTTGATTTTACAGCCTGGGGCATGGCAAAAGTTAACATTAAAAATAAATACGCCGCTTCCAAGCCTCTTTTTCTCCCTTTCCCTTTCTCTTCCTCTATTCTTTTCTCCTACCTTTTAATTGCTCTGTAATTCGTCTACTCTTTATTTACATTATGAGTAAACTACTGAGCAAGTTTATGTGTGGTTGGTTGTGCTGCTTTGTTGAAATGAAATAAAAGGCAGTGTTAATCTACTTGTGCAAAATATTGTTCCATCCATCTCCTCCCTCTTCTCTTTCTCACCAGACAGTCTCTCTGCAGAGTTTTGACCAGTGCACTGTATGTGTCCTGGTCCAGAGTGAGGCCGTCAGGAACGTCACTCAGAAAGTCCAGGTCTTTAAAAGTGGGTTTGGACTTCTCTCTTTCCTTCTTGGACGCTCGCCTCTTGTATGTGGAGCCCTTCAGATCAAACTTGAGGTGCATGCGTACAGAGCGTGGTAAAATATTGTTCATCACAACAACTCGGATGTTCTTGCCCCCACACTGGACACAGTAGAGGCCAAAAAACTTTGGCAGCAAAGTTCGGGGGTTCTGGTTCAAGTTCTGGAGAGGGAGTTCATGCAGCAGACATAAAAAAAAGAGACAGGGAGAATTAAAGAAACATGGCACATTATTTGGTAATAAGGCATGCAGTCAATGTGTTTCGGCCCGAGTACCATGCACCTGCTAGACAGTGTGACCCATCCACAGGCCTCAGGCCATTCTTGTGTGTCTCTACTGTGTGCATGCTTAACCTGTTAACAAGTACTTAGCTCGGGTCTCAGTCAGGTACAACCTCTCTGCTAATATCTATTACAAAGCCATCTGCTGGCGTCACTGCTGACTGGGGTCAACACCAGGGGGTAAGATAAAGAGGATAAAGATGACTAGAAGTTTCAGCTGCTGCGTTGCTCTTAAGCATGCACTCATGTACACAAACACCCCATGTCTACACACCAAAATATCTGAATAGACACCAGAAGAAAGGCAGAAAAATATTTGCTGTACCTGCATATATTGCTATTTGAATTCTTCATACTAAATATTAGCATACAAGTTTCAGTATGTATACTGTTAAGCAAAGAAATGTGTATACTGTTTACTGACTTGCACACACTAACAGTATGTAATACATTACAATAACATATATATTGAAAATGTAGAATTTACTAACAATTTGGACACGGCTCTTGAATTGAAGGGCTCGGTTTGACTTACCATATAATATCCAGGAAGGAGTTTCTGGAGAAACTCTGCCTCTTTGTGCATAACAGTTTTGATGATGAACTCGTCATCGCGGGTTACGTAGAATATGGAGCCACTGGCTCCTGGATTTGTCAACTCAATCAGTGGCTCATTACATAGAGAATACTAGACAGAACAGACACACAGAGGACAAACAAAGATTAAAAGTCTGACAATCTGACCCACAATCTGTAAAAAAGACTTTATTGTTTCACCCGAGTTTGTAATTTCACCCTAAATTTAACACCTCATGGGTACTGCCGAGCTGCATAGCACTGTTACTGTTGGATCCAACAGAGCTTTCAAATAGCCAACCAAAAGACTAATACATCTACCCACTCACATGGCATTGCTCATCAGCAGCAAAAAGGGAACTTTGTTTTGCAGTGCAATTGTGTATACACTACTGAGTACGAAAAGGCGTTCTGGGTGTGGGTGTAAAGAATTACACATCTAGAGGAGTTTAAACTGTACATTGTGACATTTATACCCTAATGTAGTGTCAGTAACTACAGTGAAGTTAACTTAACAGTGAACTTAACAGTGGAAATGTTACTTTCACCCACTTCTTGCTTGTGCTGAATACCGTGCGCACTAGCAGGAATTATGTTAAACTGAGGTGAATCACATTAAACTGCATATGTAGCAGATCAACATAAACACTCCGATGGCATCAGTGGGCTTAAATTTACACTGAATATCTCACAGTGATATAGAGCCATTAAGACCTTGTAAATAATTAAATCAGTTCTAATGAAGTTGGGTAGAATCTGGAGACTTAAGTAGAAAAGTAAGAGAAAGTGCCCATTGCTTGTAGTTAATTTGTCTAACAAAGTAATTTAATTTTCTAAGACTTAGTCAACACAATGCAATTATACTGGTACACCACACCTCCACCACCAACACAAACACATGCATACACAAACACAAACTACTCTCTCTGACTGTCACTACTTGGAGTTAAAAAAGAAAGCTTTAGTCTGCTAATCTCCCTCTGGCACGGGTAGAATGTGAGCTTAAACGTGCAGCTGAGAACACTGTATGTCACCACGTGTGTATGTGTGCAGCCTCACATGCAAAATATGTGAGGGCATATGCAACTTTTTTTTGCGTGTTTGCATGTGCACAGTTCTTCTTTTTATGTGTCAGGGCGTTTCATGTTCATCCTCAGAGTAGCAGAGGTCTGATGAGGCAGGGGGAATGTTTTCTTTGATATCTTCAGTGATCATCAATCGAATGCTTTCAGAGGGAACTTCACACAAATCTAAATTTAGTTCATGTTAGGTCATATCACACAGTGATATTATATTACACTAATATCAAATCAAATGTAACAAGCAAGAGAAACAAAACAGATATTTCAGATCTGACAAATTACTATACTATTATTATAATAATGTAAATGAGTATTGCTGTTTGCAGCTATAATGCTATTTTTATTATGACTTTGCTACATTTAACAATGAGGAGTGTTTTTCACTCCAATACACATCAAAAATGTAATATATTTACATATGCAATGCAAATGTGGTCATAGACAGGGAAATTGTAATATACATGACTGTTGCCCATTACTAATAGCTGCTGGAAATATATAATACCCACATACACTGCCTCAGTATCGCTCTAGTCCAAACATATAATTCATATTATGAATTGAACATAATAATAAATAATATAACAACAAAAAAATAACGTGCTAAACAGCTAGTTAACCATTAGGTGTTCTGAAGAAAATGATGATGATGTATGTAATAGAAAACATTTCACTTCCACAGCACTTAATAAGACATTCAAATACTCTCAATGCATCACCGGCCATTCGAGAAAATAAATATCTCACCAGATAGTCATCTGGTCGGATCCCAAACAGCTCTCGGAAGTAGCGGAAGGCCACAGGGGCGTAGGTTTTAAACCTAAAATCTGGGAAGTGGTGGGCCGGAGTGAGGTTACTGCCTTCACTGTATCGAGGGGAAGAGTAAAAGAAGATAAAAGATTATATTAGATACTTGCCACACACGTGTACAAAAACAGACATCCACTCACACAAATGCACCTGGGGAAGAAGATGCTCTCCACCACATAAAAGTCCTGCATCAGCACATCTCTCTCTGGCTTGGAGCTGAGGTTTCCAACAGTATATCCAATACCCAGCTGGATGGCCCCTTGCAAGGCAGAGGACGTGGTCTGGAGGCGGAGAACAGAGAAAAGAACAACAGAGTAAGGTGTGGGTGGAAAGTAGTTGGTGAAATCGTGATGCCAAGCGAAGCTACAAACAGTATTTTAGATAAAAAGCAAAGACAAATAGAGAGACAGATGAACCTACCTTCTTGTATGTTGTCTCTCCAGAGGCATCTATCCTCCTGTGGCCAATCTTTTTCTCATGGGCTGGGCCCACTCCGAATGGGGACGGCATCTGTCACAAGGAAAGAAAAGGGAAATGTATATATTGCATATATTGTATATTGTCCCATCAGAGGTCATATGGAATTGAACCATGCAACAAACCAATACTGATGAAAGAAGGGAACACAGACAGGTGAGACAGACGGGCGTAAAGTGTGAAGTAGCCTCTCACCTCTGTTATCTGAGCCTTCTTGGCTGAATCTGTGGACAGAGACAGAGAGAGAAGGTGCAGGACAAAAAGGTTGAGAAGTGTCCACATCGGTATATTATTTAGTATGATTTAGCAATTAAAGGTTGGGTATGCGATTCTGGAGAAATCCAATAACATGATATAGAGCGAACAACGACGCAGCAAGTAATGTAACTAACGTTAGCTAGGTTGTGGGTTAGCAAACTGTCCCTACAGTTTCTGCTGCGAAGCTAACAGCCAGAGAGGACGAGATGTTTCCCAGAGCAGGCACACCAGCTCCAGACAGCGATACTCACAACTCTCCTGCTACTATAGCTAACATCACAACAACAGCATATCTTGACAAACTAGAAAGTAAACTGAATGTCCGTGGGCAAGTCATTTAACATTGCCTGACACAAATCATGGGTGGAATAGTGTGTAGCTCGGTCCGAGACACTTTGTTTGTTTCCCATTTACAGAGCCAGGGCTGTATACAAACACTGAACGGATAGCTAGCGGACCGTGAGGAGATATTCGCTGAATTTGACAAAAAGACATGTATTGGATTAGAATCACATTCCCCACCTTTAATGATTTAGCAGGGAATGCCAACCAATACATTTAGCCAAGTTAACCCATCTGAGACCTCAACGATCAAGGCAAACATAGAAGCTGTAGATAAATTCCCTATGATTTTATAAAGAAATGTACAATGTGTAATCATTCACATTGTAATATCTGATCTATATATGATCATCCGAATATCTTAAAGTGAACAGAAAAGTGTAAATTTCAAACTGGAAAAAACTTCATCTGCTGTGTGATACGATCGAAAGCTCCAGAACAGCAATTAATGGACCTTGTGGTGAGATTATTTTAAGCTAATTCAGCAACTTTCATACTAATTTAAATTTGTTGTTCCAAATAAATTGTTGGTTAACTCACCAGCAGGAGAGTTCAGTGCCTACAGGTTACCAAGTGGTTGATAATCCAGAAAGACAAAAGACATGCAGCAAAGTTCCTGGCTAAACCACAATTGACCACTGCAGAGTACAGTCACTGTTTTCTATTCCTGGATCAGTGAGATTTGTACCGAGAAGGTAAAAACTCTATTGGATTGACTTCCTCCCTAATCTGAGTGCTGCCATTGCCAGATCACATCGCCAGCCAATCGCACATGAGGATTAGGAAGAATCTTTCCCACTGACATGAAGGACACAAATGGACTGTGTCTGTATGTTTCTGTGTATAAACAAGGAAGAGAGAGCAAAAAGGAAGGAGGTGAATGGGAAAAGAGACGGTACGGCAAACTATTTGGTTTACATCGTTGTGCTAAATTTCAGGTCAGGGGAGGTGAAGATTAAGGAAGTGCAGCTGACAGAGCAAGTATAATGAATCTTTAAGCCATGTTAAAGTACAGCACACGCTGTAGCAGAGTTTGCCATCACTAAGGCACGACAGAACACAATAATAGTTGAAATACAATATAATACATAATAATAATGACTTCTCATTGGTGGGTCAGTAGATGCAAACAAAATGCAACAATCTGAATTCTCAAATGTTCTGTATATGAGATTCTGAACCTTAATATATATCAGCAACTATTTGCTATGTAAAGACATAGCGGAGTAATGGCGTCCTGCGCAGAGAATGACGTCACACTCCGTCCGTGTGGGTCTTGTCATTCGAGCTTCTCTGTTCTTTGTTTTGGTAGCTGGTCCGTCTGCACATGCATGTTGTGAGTCCCTCCCGGTGAAACTGTTTGTCTGTTAGGAGATATAACAGCTGTTTCTTTTCTCATCTAAAGTGGTGAATATAGGATTTATTGCGACCAAACCAGAGTTGGTGATTGATGGAGCAGTGGAAAGACTAACAAAAAGTTTTATTTTGTTTCCGTCCAGTTTGAATGAAATGTGTTTTATGATGATCAGCAAGGTATAATTATTGTTTTTATCAATGGAGTTTGGTGGTGAGCAAGAGTGCTATAACAGCTGTTTCTGGTTAAATAAAAAGGATCTTACTCTTTAACAAAAAGGTGTATCTCTATAAGGATCCTTTCCATAATGTCGTCAAACACTTAGAATAACAATCTGAACCTGTCAATGGAAAAAACAAGCACTTGTAGTAGATGTACTTTGACGGGCGCATTTGTCACCAAGGATTACTTTGCGGCCATTGCAGCCCGTTTCGCAGGTGCCTTTTTACATCTAACTCTGTGAATTAAGGGTTTATTTCGACCAAACCAGGTTTGGTGATTGTTGGAACAGTGGGAAGACCAACAAAGACAGTTTTGGTGAGTTTTGTTTCTGTCCAGTTTGAATTAAGTGTGTTTTACGATGATCTGCTAGGTACAATAACTGTTTTTCTCAATGGAGTCTGGTGGACTGTAGCGCCCATTTGTTTTGGTCTGAGATGCTTGCTGGTGCGCTAGTGCGACATTTAGTGGCAGCAAATGTCGCATACAGCACCTTTAAAAAATTCAAACAACATGCAGCACATTTGATTAAAAATCTTGACAACAGTAAGGAAGTATGGTCCTCTGGAGCCATGTACACGTGTACCACTACTCTGAATCTCTCCTTTACAATGGCAGCTGCATTAATAAAAAGACTACAGCTATGCTAGCAGCTCTATGAGGCTGCACTTAGGCACAGATATGTTTTTAGCTAAATGCTGGCATCAGCATGTGAAAATGCTCACAATGACAATGCTAACAAGCAAATACAATGTTCACCATCTTAGTTTAGCATGTTAGCATGCTAACATTTGCTAGTTAGCACTGAACACAAGGTACAGCTGAGACTGATGGAAATTCCATTAGTTTTGCAACCAAAGTATTGGACCAATACAATTCTGACCTGATGATGGCGCTAAATGAAAAGTCAGAAGATCGCCAAATTGATTACAATTCATCATGAGGGGGACATGAATGTCTGTGCCAAATTTCATGGCAATCCATCCAATAACTGTTGAGACATTTCACTCAAAACCACAAATTGAACCTCATGGTGGCGCTAGAGGAAAAGTCAGGGGATCACCAAAGTCATTAGAATTCATCCCCTTGGCACCATGAATGTCTGTACTAAATTTCATGGAAACGAACCCATCCAATATGTGTTGAGATATTTCAGTCTGAACCAAAGTTATGGACCAACTGTCCGAGCAGCATGCAACTGCAGAAACAAAAATAAGTGGATTTTTCACAAATACATTGATTTCCTTGTTTCTTTTGGGCCCTTTCATGCGGTGACAGGACACACACAGAAGGCCACACCTGTAACCTGCAGATTAACACCGCATCAAAGTCTGTCAGACCTAACAATGAGTAGGAATATACTGTGGCAGTTGCACACACAAAGAGTCTCTGTGGGATTAGGGTCAGGCCAGAATAATGTGCCACTGAGCTGCAAGCAACAAACAGGACAGAACCTTTTGATTACTATGTGAGAAACAGACTACCTGTATGGTTTGTTTTGAATGTGTTAGAGTTAAAACACTAGTAAATGTACATTTACTGAAAGCTCACTTAGATATTCCTGTAATGAAACATTTTGTCTCAATGTTAAGAGAACAGCCTTAAGGCCTGTGTGTGCGCGTACGTGTCATAGTAAAGAGGATTAGATCTCTCCCTTAGCTGAGAAAGTGGCAGCCTGTTGCTGTGACATTAATGTGACACTAAACACAGGAGTAGATTTTTATGCCCCGAGGCTCTCTGCACACAAGTATAATCTGGTGGGTTTAATAATAATCATCTGTGCACAAACATCCAATGTAATTGCGTACACATGAGCACGCGCATGCAAGTATTGGACCTGCTAAACTGATGAGGACCACATCTGCTTTCTTTATTTAACATTTGCACACACGTAACTATCATAAACATGTCATGCATGTTGTCGTATTTGTAGCCATGACATCCACAGAGATGCTTGGAATTGATACCCATAAGGGATTAGTGTGTGGTTTATGTTATAATTCCATATCTGATTATGTAAAGCACTCTTCAGATTTAGCTAGGAAGAGGAAGAGAGAGATGGTAAGGATTATGAAGACATGGAGGTTGAAAAGAGGAGCAAAATGACACCTTAGAGACCACAGTGTAAGTTCACTATAGCGGCTGCTGTACATTCAAATGGCTAGTGTATGTATGTGTGAATACCCTAATAGCTCCACTCAATCAGGAAAAACGTAACATTCATCCCACTGCAGCTCGTCTTCATCAGGTCTAGTGGGACTGTGTACAGTACACATCCCTAATGTGCACATTGTGCTTGTGCCAGCCTGCAGCGAGCCACTGACACTGTGAGCCCTTTACAACAGAGCAGCAGTGACTTGAATCTTGACACTGTTATCTAACCAAGCAATTTATTATTCATTTCCA
This sequence comes from Siniperca chuatsi, assembly GCF_020085105.1. Classification (NCBI taxonomy): domain Eukaryota; kingdom Metazoa; phylum Chordata; class Actinopteri; order Centrarchiformes; family Sinipercidae; genus Siniperca; species Siniperca chuatsi. Next base: position 17,932,956 of record NC_058054.1, on the reverse strand, counting down.
CAGTTTAGGTTCTTCTAACTACAATCTTCTGTATCTGCTTTAATGGCAAAACATTTTTTTTCCTGTAGTCTAGTCTTTTAAGTCAATGTGCCTAGCTACATTCACATTTGTATAGGAGGAGGATGCCCAATTATGTCCAACTTCTATCTGCCTTCACCGGCAGCTGGATTTGAATAAGCCCACCACAATTTAACAACTATTTGACAATTTGTCGCTGACCGACAATAAATGATTCTAAGTGGAAGACATACGGACCGGTGTCCCCCAGGTCAAGCTGTAGACAGAGGCCGACGGCCGCTTCCTCACTCGCCCTCCCGTCATCCGCAGTCCTCCCGTCCATCTCCCGGACGGTTCCTGACGACGACGCGCAGAAGTATCCTTCCTCAATGAGAACACGATGAGGCGGTGTGCGATTCGAAACAATCTAGAAATCCTGTCATTTCACCTTCTTCAATATTTCCCGCTACATTTACACACTACATAACTCCATGAATGTGTATTTGTCGCTGTATATAGGCAAACGCAGCGACACGCTCATAGCCAGCGGTGCTGATCATCTCTGCCGCTACCGTGCGTCATCATTCTCACGCAACGGCTGATGCGCGTGCCGCTACAGCATCATCCTACTAAGATCACAAGAGTACCCGTTTCCCCGTGAGGACATCACTGTAGAGCTACCATGATACCTCCAGGATGGAAGAAGACATTTTAATTGTATATTTAATATGATATATATTTGGACTCCCAGAAATAATTACAGTATAATAGCAGAAAACCGACATAAAAAGTTGTGATGAAAATAAAAATAGGCTACTCACCACCACAAAGTTAGAAGAATTATGATTATGAGATACTCTTTTTGAATTATGAGTCAAGAGATGTTTTTATCATGTCACATTTTCCATCCTGGCTTCCACAGTGTAGCAGCGGGATAAAGTCATTTACAACCTACATCTACATAATAAGGCTTTATTTTATGGGCCCCTATTTTCCTGTTCAATTGGTACACTTCAGATTAATTGCTAGTGTAACCTCTAGTTTCTTTTAGTCAGTAAGGGAAGCATACTATTCAACATATATGGAGAATTGAGTTTTCAATAATAAATTACTACTACTACATAGTTATTTCCAGGAAACTTTTGGGGAAATTATTAGGATATTACAGACCTATAAAATAAAGCTTTGGGTCATAGTGTACAGTATACAAAAATGATAAAATTATGCTTTTGGATAATTCTACATGTCACACCCCCCCCCCCAAAAAAAATGAATGAAGCAGGTTTACTTGTAGTTGGAGCAATATTGAAACTTAATGTAATGAAACTGTAAAGCATTACTACCTTACCATCAGTAATTATAATGTGGTTTACATTTTGTCATGTCAAACCTTGCATTAGTTATAACATATCTAAACAAATGGGCTATTTGAATAATACAAAACAAAATGAAATGAAAATAAACAGACCACTATATTAACCATTCACAAAGCCAGCAGGTGAGCATTACTATTGCTTATTTTTATGGGTGCATGTAAAGTGACAAATTAATGTCCAGGACAGCATTTATTTTCCAATTTCATAACATGATAAGTCATGAGTTACAGATACAATAATGGGCCCTTCAACAAGTTAAGTGCAAATAATATTATCAGTAGCTTTTTAGAAATCTGTGAAACGTATGGCATCAGTATGTCCTTACATAAAACTGACATTGACACATGAACAAACTTGTCACTTAACATTCAGAAAGGACTAGATGGTATTTGTATTAGAAAAAGGAATGGCTGTTTTGAGTTTGAAGTAAGATGTGAAGAGCCTCTACTTTGGATAACTAGTAAACGTCCTCTCACATGGTCTTATGGGTTTGGTGTGGGTAGGTTCTGGAAGTTAGTTGCACGCTGGGGATAATCAGGCCTGCCCTTCCCAATGTTGGGTTTACGAACAGGCCGTCACTGGTCCAGACACACACGCACACCAATACCCTGAAGTCCATGGGAGAGGTCAGGAGTCAGACAAACACATAGGAGACCCTAGTATTACAGGTACGTAGGCAGGTCCTTCTCCACCACCTGCAAAGAGAAATGAGTAGAAATGTTACTATGACAGAGATGGCGAATGGGGAACGGCACCATGGACAGAGATGAACTGTTCACTACAAAGCTGAACAACATATGGATAAAAAAGGCAAAAACAATGGATTATTAAAAAAATACCAGTTCCACTACCCTTTTAATCCATCCTTTTTATACACAGTCTTTTTTCACTCTATATCAACAAACTACAGCAAACATGCAACAAAACTGCCTAAATAAACTCCCACGGGTTGAGATTACATAACAAAGATGACGTTTTAACTAAACCATTGTATGCTCCAACACCATATGAAAGGTGCTGCATTTCACAGCATGCACAGAAATATTATTAAAAGCACAGCGAGTGCCACTTACGCTGGGATCATCTGTTGGACCGTATCTCTTCACCACTTGTCCTTCTCTATTTATCAGAAACTGTTGAAGAATAGCACATCAAAATATTAGTACATGTATTTTCAAGCAGTTGAGGCAAAAAAATTAAGTAAATATTTTCTTAAAAAAGGAACAGTATATTAGCAAATTACCTTTGTGAAGTTCCATTTGATGTTACTGTGGGGGGGGAGAGAGAGAGAGAGAGAGAGAGAGACTTATTACAACAATAGTACCAGTGTGTGTTGGTTTTTGCACCACAAACTCCACTTTTTAAGTCTACGTGGAGTGATTGTTTGATACTCGAAAGACATATGGTATCAAGATGACAAGATGTCATCACAAATGTTGATGTTTTGACTTTTCCAGTTGAGCTTACAGGCAGTTATTAAGGGTACTTTCTTCACAACACATGTACAGATGGTACTGATACAATGGCATGTAAGTACTAAAATGATTTAAATGCCCTTTTCAAAAACTTGGGAAACATTTTATAACCTCACCCAAAGCGAATGAGATACAAAGAGGAAGAAAGAAAGTAGTGGGATGAAGTAACAGAAACTAAACAGGATGTGTATGACGAGTTCCCATTTCAGGGTTTACCAAAATATAATGTCATGACAGCCTGGTAGCCCATTAGCTTTGTCAAATGGAACACTTTATTCTCACTGAGAATAAGAAATATAAAACATTATTTACAGCGCAGGTCATATTCTTGTAGTTTTGGCCCATCTGTTATGGTTACACGAAGGGCCAAGGCACCAGTGACCCCAGTTTCCATCCAGGGGTCAGTGTGGACATTGTAGAAGATTACAAGTACCTAGGAGTACATATGGACAATAAACTGGACCTGGCTAAGAACACTCAAGTGTTAAATTCATGTTCCACTAAAGGCTGTTACTCATTTTGTGTACACACTATGATGAGACTTTTTGTTAAATAAACAGAAAAATAGGACAGTAACTCACTTTCCCAGGGTTCCCTTGCCTTTAGGCTGTGCCTTCATCCACTTCCACAGAGGGTGAGCGTTGTCTCCATTCACCTCAATCTTACTGAAGAGGTCAAACTCAGCGTTGTACCCTTTGGCGAACTCTTTAATCTCTGCATCAGTCCCTGGCTCCTGGATCATACAAAAAAAATGAATTAATCAAAGTTAGAAAACTGGAAATATAGGTTTTCTGTGCTAATAAAGCTTTACATATAATTAATAAAGTATTCAGGAATACATGCCTGTTTGAATTGAATAGTGCAAAAATGCATCCTGCCAGAGCACTTTATTCAAAGAGAACAGTGAGCTGGAGGAAAGGTTTAAGATGAACAGCCAATAGTTTAACAGTTCATAGGTCGTGTGTTGTGTTGACTGCAACACTGACAATATTCATGTGATAGAGCACAAAATAAAGAAACCAAAACCAAAAGCTGTGTTGTCAGCGGTTTATCCTTGTTACCTGTCCTCCAAACTGGTTGCACGGGAAGCCCATGATGCGTAAACCTTTCTCAGCGTAGGAGGCGTGCATTCCCGCTAGCTGAGTGTAGTTTACCCTGGTCTTTCCTCATTTAGATGCTACATTTACAATGATGCACACATACCCTCTGGCAGGGAAAAACAGAACAAACAAGAGGTTAAACTGAGTAAACAATTCTGCAAACTACTGCTTATTTGTGAAGTCTAAACATTACAGCAGTTCTTTCAGACTCTATACAAGTCACTAACTAGCTTTTATTAGAGCATAAGAATACATGGTATTATGTTATATATATTTTACCTGTATTTCTCAAGAGACACCTCACTGCCATCAATATCCTTGGCAGAGAACTCGTATATTGACTTGGCACTCTGCCAGTCTCCCACCTGAGCACACTGCATAGAGGTGAAGAATGGAAAATGTATGAAAGTGAGAGTGTGTGATTGAGTGAGTGACAGCTGAAGGTAGAGGTTTGTCCATGAAAGAAAACTAAATGACAAAATTAAGCTCAAGCCTAAGACACAAACAAGATGAATCAGATAAATAGGAGGAAAGGCCAAGAAGTTAACCACTGATCTTAACACTCATTGCACTTCGGCCCATTTGTGTAATCATTCATGTCCGCACCCTTCAACTTACATCCATAAAAAGGTTTAGGCTGAAAACCCCACAATCAGTCACCTGTATGCATGTCTATCTCAGTCAAGAGTAGGAGAGACAGCACATTAAAGAGAGAAAACGTTCAAAATCTGATAATGTTAAATGATTGGCATATAGTCGCGTTTACCGTTGCATTGCATAAAACGAGGAAATAAAAAGTATGACACATGAACCTTGGAGCCTCTACTTATCTGATGTTAATTTACGTCACCTGGCTGTTGTTGATTATCACCACGGATTATGAGCAATTTTAACGGTTCGAACGTTACTGACGTTAACGTTACAGCACCGCCAGCTAATAACACCAGGCACACTTTCATAACAGAAAAACCGAGAAGACTGAGTTCAATTTGCGTGACTTGGCAGCTGAGTCAAGCCGGAGGGGTGAACCGTGAAGTTAACTAACCGCTGGCTAAACTCCGTCAACGAACGTCCAAATGTAAAACAGTATCCATATTTCTTTTTCACGAAGCTAGCTTTAGTGGCTGCATCAACGTCGGACCCATTTGTCCGGTACACCGCATTTAAAAATAGAAATCCTACTCTGACCTACAAGTTGTTCAGCATACAGGCAGCAGCGGATACATACATGTTTTAACCACAGCACACATAAAGAGAGAGACATACATTATCGTGCTCCATATACTTACCATGCTTCTCAGTACTCCTCTGCTCCCCACCAGACCTAACAACACGCTCGGTCTCCGGAGCCACATACTGACGACCGCGGTCACATGACCTGTTAACACCGCCCACTGAGAGACACTGGCGCAGCACTGCGCAGCACTGCGCACCGGGGCCGTGGATGTAGCTCCACCTCATTAATTGCTTTCTCTTTCCAGCTCTCTTAAATATGTATTTTTTCATTTACCCACACAAAGCAGTTTGAGCTTTTGCAATTTTAATGTTTACATTTAAACCTGCAGTAACTGATTTTTTTTGGCCACTTGGGGACAGCGGAAACAAGTCATGAACGCAACACTGACATATCAGCTTTTTAGATGATATTTTTTGGCTCAAAATCTAATATAGAAGAAAACATATTAAAGCTGTTACGTTCGTATTGTTTGAATGAAGAATGTCATTTGAATGTCAACAAACAAGTTAATTTGCCTTTGTATTTTTCAAATAAAGAACTGCACTGACTAGTTGAAAAAGTCTGAAACTCTGAATTGACGGGGGGGGGTAGTATTGATCCTAAAAACAAGTTATTAGATTTAAAGTACCAACATGCTATGCATGCAACGAGCTATGTTGGGACTGCAAATTATATTAGACAGCTAATAACACTATATTGGTTTTATTTATATGTAAATAAAAATGGCTATGTATAATATTGGCAATTGTATAGACATTCTTAGTTTAATTCTGATCTTGTGAGGTATTTTGTGTTATCTAATTTATGTCGTGTGTCTGTAACTTGCTGTTTTTGCTGCCTATCTCGGCTAGAGCACTTTTGAAAAAGAGATTTAATCTCAATCTCAGTGAGGGTTTCCTGGTTAAAAAAATGTTAGTTAATAAAAAGTTGTCTAGTTCTTGATCACATAGTTATGACTGAGGAGGAGCTGATAGAGTTGCTGGCAAGATGGCATTCTGCAGGTTATTGCTCATTCACTTTACTGTATATTAGTGGTGCATGTGTTCATTGACTTGTCACAAATAAGCTAAAAGGAAGGGAGACAAGCCAAGTTTAAGTGACAATGGGTGTTTTCTTTTAAAGAAACATGTTGTTTATTTAACTATTTACTTAGGATAATATATGAGATGGATTTGTGTTGTCGGAAAAAAACAAACAAACCAAAACCTGGAGATATGGCGTCTATAGGAAAGAGAGCGAGGGATACTTTGAGTAGGTTCTGTCTTAGATAGTCCAGGGGCACGTTCAATCTGAAAACGTTGTGCACCGTCTTGCTACGGTTTCTGGGTTGAACGACATGTTTCCTTAAAACTGTGTGCAACAGTGTGGTAACAGTTGAGGTATATTTTCTGGCCCAACATGTGCCACCACTTTAATGTCCCTCAGCTCTGACTGCACACTCCTGAAAGAGAGGCCGTATGAGGGAAGTTACACTGTACTATGATGAGTTTATTGTCTCGATCTACTAGGAATTGAGTAAGCTATATTAAATCTATGGAATATACAGTAACAGTACATGTTCTAATCTTTGCTGCTACAAGGACCAAGTTCCCCCTCGTGAGTCAGTACATTTATATATACTGTACATAAATACAAATAAATTAATATTTTCTTATCTCAAGTAATAGGAAGTCAAGATCTTATGGACCCATGTACCACTGGATAGCTACAGACTCACCAAGCAGCAACCAATGAGGGTCTTTTCTTTTTTGTATTCGTGTTTTTGTCTTCAATTCAGTCTAAAGGTTGAAAACAATTGGTATGTAGAGTACCGATGTGCAAAAGTTAAGAAACTATAAGTATACTGTAGTTTTACTGTACTCTAATCTGCCTTTTTCCAGTTATTTTGGCATATGTGAATCAAAAATCAAAGTGTGGTTTTATTCTTCTTCCAACAGAGGGCACTATCTAACTGTAGTGAAAGATTGCTGTGTAGAGCTCATAACGTTCATGTCTTTGAATGCAACATGAAACTTATGTTGAGAGAGAAGGACGAGGTTGAGATTTTAAGAGGATTCCATTAAAGATTCTGTGAAGACTGAAGGCAGTTTTATTGATACAGTGTCAGATGTACAGTATATGAACAAGATAACTCCCAATCAAATAAAAATATGTAAATTCTAAGAAGGATTAGCTGATCCCTGCATCTATGTCTGTTTTTGTTGAGAGTTGATTTTTGAAGAGAAGACGGAACAGAAGTTTGCCTGTCTGAGGGCCATACAAAGTTAAACCAGTCTGAGGATTTACACACAAGTTTATTCAAAACCATAGCATCTTTTTTCTTTTAACTGCACTTAAATTAGGCCAAGGACTTAATCCTTTTCATGTCCTTGTTCTGGGACGTTGCTTCGAAATAGGCTCCAGTGGTCTGACGTCAGACTGGTGCCACAATTAAAATCCCCATGAAAGAGCTTTTTGCTTCTTTAATTGGATGTATTCCCTGCTGAAACTGGATGTTGGAGGGGGACATAACACACAAAGGAATCACTCAAAAGTGTAAACCAACAGGTTATCAGTTGGAGAGAAAGGTTAATGGTTTATATATTGATGGGAATTTTTACTTTTTGAATTACTAGTACAATCTCTATTAAGACAAGTGTCCAGAGGGGATAAATAACAGAATTAAAAAAAAAGTTAAAAAGTTAAATACACATTTATTTCCACACTTATTACAGCTAATGGCTTATTGATAACATTCTAATGTATTTATAAAATACAACATATCAAATTTAGTCAAGAGCCAACTATCAAGTCCTGGACTTATATCCATTGTTCCTGGTGTATACACAGTTGATCAAACTTTATCACAACTGAGACAGGATTTTAATGTATCATATTAAGAGACATTAGAAAATAGGAACTAAAAAGCTAGAAATTTGAATCATGTGATCAATCAATTTTTTTCATGAAGCAGACAAGGTAAAAAACATCATAGGCAATCATCATAAAAGGCAACTGTTGTGTATGACACATAGCTCAAGATGAATATATCAATGTATTTAAAAGTACAACATAAAAATAACATATCAAGATATCCACAGTCTAGTACTATCTATCAGCCATTGTTTAGCCTTTGTCCCTTTCTGAAACTATTTCATTATATGGCATTTTATTACTTGCTGGTGTCTTAACAAACTCAGTGACACAGTACAAGCGTTCTGACCAAAGTGACACGCCGTACTGCACTGTCTGGATCAGGAGAGCAAACAACTGCCTGGGACAATTAAAGGGATGCTGCATGAGAACTTGCTGTTAGTGGAAGCTGTGGGCTGTCTGTCCTCTCGCATGCAAACTGGCATGCACAGTATGTGTGTTTGGGTGATGTGGAGGTCATGTCTTGTGAGGAAGAGGCTTTTAATTAGGGTTTGACAAAACACAGAATCCGCCACAGGTTTCCACCTGAAACATCCAGCTCAAAGCCCCTAATTAAACACCCCACATATAGCCAATTAAAACTCAAATCAAAGGAGTTCTACTGTAAAAGACATCAGTACAATCGGTGCGGTGTGTGTGTGTGTGTGTGCGTGTGTGTGTGTGTGTGGAGGAGTAGGCAATGGACACTTTAATTAGTTGCTGCCCTGCCTGCACTGTCAAAGTGTACATGTATATATGAAATTATACAGAAGGTTTTTGCTGTGCATGTGTTTTTTCCACGTAGCTGAAATACATTATTGTTTAATTACCTCACATGAACTGAGCAGACCAACTCTTCACTTATTAACAATACATCGTGAAACTGAGAAAATGTATGTAAAAAGCATGTGAGCCTGGACAAATACCCTGAAATAATGTATCTGCACTTGTTCCACACATACACACACGCACACACACGCACACACACACACACACACACACACACGCACAGACTCACAAAAGCAGCTTTAATTAAAACAATGAGGATAATAAGGTCACAAGATGGCATTTCAAACTGCTTCATGACACACGTATGTCACCATGACAGCTGTACAACAGGCTTGATATCACTTGAAAACATAATGAAAAAAGGTTCATGCCTACTTTACCACAGCTCACTGGTTGTAATTTAATGAATAGATAGAATAATAATAATAGAACTGCTCCCATCTGAGGCAGAACTGGGAAACAGGCCAACAGCTGTTATAGGTCAGATATTCAAACATCACTTCATGCATGCTGCAGGCATGTGGATGGAAAAGCTGGATGTGACTGAACAAAATCAGTTTAAGACAAAAAATGAGAAGACACAATGCAAGACAACACAATTTTCCCTTTGTTGACTGAATAAGCAAACAAACACAACCATGTAAAAATTTAATTTGAAAAGTCTGAGATGCTTATTTTTATTCCATCAAAACACGGTATAGTGTATGATTATTATGAAAGTCTGCATAAAGGACATGGTCATCTTTGATCTATATTACTGAAAAATAGCTGCACATAAATTATGCTGTAATGAATGTTGGGACCTTTTCCGAACGGTAGGAAGCAGTTTTATTGTTGTCATTTTTTTCATCAAAGAGTTATGTTGGGTCATACACCAGAGAGCCAGTTAACCCTGTCTAAATTATGAGAAATCCTATTTGTGAAAAAGCGGGCTATAATGAATGGGAAGAGATGGAAAACACAGAAAAACAAACAAGTTTCATATTAAAAGAAAGGGAAAAAACAGTTGCCTAGAAACAACCTCTGCTGAACCCGACTCCCCCCCTACACACACACACAACACACACACGCACAGAGCTATGTGCACCATGGGAGATAAGATCAGATGCTTCAAGAAAAGTTAGGGTTATTTCTCACTGTTCCTAAGCAACAAGTTTGCTGTTTTCGTGCCTTCGCCACATCTCTGTCGGCTCCACTGGAGATTAATAGTCAGAGACAGAAATTAAGTTGGCCACAAAACTTTAGTGATTTCTCAGAAGTTTCCTTTATATTTCAAAGCAGAGTAAAAATTAGCATCACCTGGTTTGGACCACGGGTAGTTAAAAAAATATTTTTTCTGTCATTTCAGGGTAACTATGTTTTGTGACATTCTCTACTTTCAGCTGATTACGTCGGAGTAGCACATCTTTTGAACTGTTGATTACCTGCATACAGAGAAATTCTTCCTTTTACATTACATGTTCAGGTTTTTTATTTTAGAGTTGGTGAAAAGTGACTCAGAATCAGTGCAACAATAATGAGTGCAAGCAAACATTCCTACATCAAAGACTTCACTACATTTAACAAATTGTCAGCACATATACTTAAATGTTATATTTTACTTGCAGTGACAGCAATAAATGATGTGCTATATCAGGAGCCCACAAATGCTCATCATATCCCAGTGCCTTGAGAGGAATACGGATGGTCTTGTAATTACTATCCAGATATGCATATGGCCCAATCAAATTAGGATCATGCTGAAAAGCACTATTGATCTGAACACCTACACCACATTTTTGCATGTTTCAGAATATGTAACAAAAGGAGTGTAATGAAAACAGATGGCAACCTATATTTGCATTGGAAGAGAATCTTTTACATTTAACCCTCACACTCTGAGGGGTTTGGTTGGCAAGGCAACAGATTCTGCAGCCTGTTTCCCATGACTGCATCTCAATAGTCCAGATCAGCCTCCTTATCCCTCCATCTTCCTTGAGTGAACACGAGTTTGACCAGGCAGGCATGCCGTGTGTTCAAACCTTCAGTGTTATGCTGACAGGCAATTGGCAGCCCGCTCACTACATCCTACACCCATATCTCTTAAATCCATCCCCAAGATATATTTAATACCTACAGTTCCAGTTGCCACTGCCTAACCTGCTTGTAACCATTTAAGCCTTGAATAAATCAAATATTATATTTGCTTAGTTAGAAACCTCAACCTGCCTCCAAATATTATGTTCCTAAACTTTTCAAACATTATGTTTCCATAGATGTTGTTTTCTGAACCCTTAATAATCAGTGGGGTGAAGCTTCTCTCACACAACAAATGTTTAAATGTGCAGTTACATATCGTCGCTTTGGTGACTTTTAATTTTTCAGATAAACCGAAGGATTAAGTATCCCTACATGTGCTGAGAAAATTCTTCTACTTCTTAAGATAAACAATCAATTAAAAAACCCATTGAGTTGTCTGAAAATGCAGCATCATAGAGCTGGAAACAGGGCTGTTTTTCTCAGCTCATGAAAAGTTGATGATTTTGGGGATACACTGTTTTCAAAGGACAGCGATGATATCACACTGCAAATGCAGTTTGGGTCATCCCTGTTAACCTTAACCGAAGAAGGTGGTGGACACAATACACTTACATCTACTTTTTTAAACACATACTGAACTCACAAACAGGGTAGAAAATGCAAAACATATGAAACTGCCAGGACTTATTATTGGACCAAACTGGGCAGTAACTTTATCACAGTCAAAAAGCTAAAACATATTCTACAGATTCACTTGGTTGTGATGGCAGATATTTGTGGAGGAACAAAAGTTTAGTACAGAGTCTGTGCTACATGGCAGAATGGCGATAAAAAAAGAGACTCAGCAACAGCATTCCTGGAGCTGGCACAAAGACAGTAAAAAAAACAACTCTTAAGTGTCAGACAAAGATTTTGTGATCTGATGAAACAAGAACTGAACTCTTCAGCTGTAATTGAAAGTGCTATGCCTGGAAGAAAGCAGGCACAGCTCGTTAACCATTTAATATGATCCTGGGCAGGAGCTGGTATTGAGCTGCAGGGACTGAGGCAGGTGAAATATAAATGGAAATCCATATGAGAAAAATCTTTAGGAGATTCTGGTTTAGAGTGCCAAAGAATTGACTGGGATGGCATTTTGTTGTTCAACCCAATCCTGAGCACAGCCAACTACAGTGAAATGGTTTCAGTCCATGTCAGTGTTTTGCAACTTTCAGTTGCTTCAGTACATACTTGAGCAGCTTTATATCACTGGTGACCATTTTTCAAACCATGCAGTAGAGTTTGAGATTTTTGATGCATGTTTCCTGCTTTTCAGGCAGTCATTGCATTTCCATTAATTTCCATATGATATGAACATCGCTTAGAATGCTTATGAAACCTGCTTGAGTGCTGTAGTCCATCACAGTGAACATCAAGTCTGCATTAATGTGTTTCAAAATCCCATTGTCACTGTGTCATAATGCAACTTTCGTGCATATTGATTTAAAAAGCGTGCAGTGATACTCGACAGCGATAATGTCATTTTAATAAAGGTTAACGCAGATGTGATGTTCTTGATATTGTTGTACTAAAAATGCTAAATCAGTGGTATGGTCCTTTAAATGACAAAAATAACCTATTCACATGCTTGCTGAGAGGTAGATGAGAAAATCAATACCACTCTCATGTCTGTATGCTAACTATGGAACCAGAGCCAGCAGTCAATTATCTAAGCTAAGCATGAAGACTGGAAACAGGGGAAAGGCTTGTCAGGCTCTCTCCAAAGTTCAAAAATCTGCCTTCCAGCACTTCTAAACCTCACCAATAAACATGTCATTGTTTAGTCCATACATAAAGCGAAATCTAAAAATTACACATTGTGATTTTACAGGGAGTTACGTACTGACATTTCTTCTTAGGCACCAGCAGCCGGGAGCAGTCTCTGCTGGTTATCCTCACAGTGTCAACAAGACACAAGGACTTCACTGTGCCCCGGCCAAGAAGTGGTTCCAGATTTGTGTACGGATTAAACAAATGAGATACAACATGTTAATTACAAAGCTTTAGAGTTGTTTGCAGGCATATTATTGAACATTTGAAAGACCCAGGCTAGCTCTTTCCTGCTGCATCCACTCTTTATGCTAAGCTAGGCTAATTTCCTCCTGGCTGAGAAAGCTCCATGGGTAGTGCACAGAAATAAGAGTGGTATTAATTGTTAATTTCCTGAATGCATGATATTTCAGTATGGGGAATGTTGTGTAGAAAAGTCGAGCAGCTGGAGTACTTCTGGAGGCATTCTACTTGTACCTGAGCGACGGGTATGGCATTTCTGGAGGCAACTGTGAAAAAAATTACATTTAAATGTCCATATATAGCCACGTTTTAACTGTTATGCAATGAAACAGAGACATTTGACAGGACAATAAAATGTCGAATGGATGCCTTTTTAAGATTTTAACAGAGAATTTTCCTTTCTACATGTTTTGTGCAAAAACTTTTCTGTGCTCCTGTGGTGATGAAATTTCAAGTGGGCAGTAACTATACTGTTATGGAACAAGCCAAATGAGCTTTGTTATTAACTACCCCGCAAAGGTGAAGGCAGGCTGGTAATCTTGGATCTCACCTGATTGGCAGATCAGTTTACAGGCTCCACTTCTCACATTCACAAAATGACACCATTATGACTGGAACAAGCTGCAGCAGAAAAAGTAGCTCTGCTGCAGCTTGTTATAGAAAATTGACTTCAAGGAACAGAGGCTGCATCTATTTTTTAAAAGTCAATGAATAGGTGAATACGGCTACTCAACAAAGGTTTAGTAGTCTGAAGAGATACAGTATTACTGGCTCAAAAGAAGAAAAAGGACATGAGTCATGTCAGATAAACAATAGCGAACTGCCTCAGTTGGAAATGTACTTGTAAGGATTCTTGTCATTTTTGACTATTTAGATGTGTGATTTGCTGCTGGCTACTGCAGCACCGCACCTCAGCTCTAGATGTGCTTTCAAAAAGGGGATGAGTGTATCAGCAATATCACAAAGAGGAGAGTAGGAGACCTATGTTCACCTGCTGCCTCGCGGCGAGACTGACCTCTGCAGCTGTCTTCAAAAGAGGCCTTTCTCTTCCATGTCCATTAATTATTTTTCTTTTGCTCCCCTTATTATTGCCCCTTATCTTCCTATGCATCAATCTTTTCGTCTTCCCACTTTCTCTCTTTGCGCTCCACACCCTGCTGTGTTTCCTGTCTTTCCCTTGGGCAAATTAGTTGATTCTTTTCTGTAATGGTTCCTTCTCACCTGCACACATGTTGCATGCGCAAGTGCTAAAACACATGCAAATGCTTAATTAGCTTTTGTGCAAGGAACTGCCACCATGTCCCTGATGTGTGTGTGTGTGTGTGTGTGTGTGTGTGTGTGTCTTTCATCAGCATATATCCCCCTGTAAGAATGTGATATGACACTGTGATTTCTTTTCTCTTTAATGTAGAGCAGTGTACATGACATTTTTCTATTGCAGTACTACAGTGACCAAATATTAATATGTACTTCAGGTTGAAAAATAGCTGATGAATATTATAGGTACAGGTACAAGATGTCTGAGTTTCCTTTTGTCCTTTTTGTAGTCTGGTTCCTCTACATAGACTTAGATGAGTAGATATGGACCCATTGGGATAGTGGGGAAAGTAATCTCAGTAAATTCCACCTCTACTCATCCTCTTTGCAATCTTCTAAGACATTTCTAGATATTCCTATCGGAATTAACTTGGTAAATATCAAAAAGACCCTTGAGACTTTTTCAGCACACAACCACCCGTGACTTTTATCATTTTGTGGTTTAGAGCTCCTTTAAGATTTTTCCTTGTGCTCACTATAATGGGAAGAAAAAGACAGGAAAAAGCTAGAAACTTGATAGAAACAGTATAGTGTGTCCACATATTGCAGTGCAGTGGTAGATGTTGCATGATTACGAAGTTAGCTAAAAAACCATTTGCTGTGTATTAAGAAAATGGTTTGCTTAATCTAAACCGGTAATGGGGGCAGGGGATCATTTTGAAATGTGGACCACATAGGAACAATTGTTTGGTGCTTTTGAGTTGCTCTTATATGGCACTTGCATTAACCCCATTATTTCAAAGGTCATACAGAATTCTCCATTTTAGTGATCACAATAAGCCAATATTTCTGTTGTCCTCACACCTTTGTTGCGATTTAATGAGATTTAATCAGGTTAGACTGAAATGAGCACTACTGCGGAAGCTGTTAGATCCATACCACCATGAGACGTGAGTAATTACACACTCCTGTGGTTATGAAGCATAACCAAGTAATGAGGCATGTATTTGCCATGCTATAAATACAATTTGATTGAAGGGATAATTGTTTGGCTGGGAGTTTTGTCACAGTGAACAAATAGAAATACAAGTACATACATTAAAACATGCCTTCCACTGTATCGTCAGACTTAGACATGTTTGAAGAAGAGAATTTTACACCCATCTTCTCTTCCTGTAAGTGGCCACAGTTGACATTATACAGTATAAAAGTCTAGTGTGGACAGATGGAGCTCTTAGACAGGTGATGTCAGGTTTGAACAGAGACAGTAGATACGGTGGATGGAAATGTGATCTTCCTTTCTTTTCCCCTCAGTTTCAGTTCAGTCGGCTGTACATGGGCATGACATTTTTCTGTTGCTTTAGCAACAGAGAAAGAAAGTGTCTCCCACCCATCTTCTTGGGGTTAAATATCCCTATATTTCCATTTTTGGGTACGCTCTATGTGCATCACAGCATGTGTGAAAAACAGCATGTACCATATATACAGTATATTAACACATGTATTTGATTAAGTATCTTTTTGTGATTAGTACGGAGGGAGCTATGTGGATGGTTGTTACCATTTAAGTCCATCCTTTATTGGATCATAACACTAATCATTTGCATAACAACAAGAATGATACAATAACAGGTCCTTTGAATCACACTCTTGAATTTCCAAATTTTCTTACATGCTTTCAAACTGTAATAAAGAGTTCATTATAATTTTTTATTCATAAAGGACCTATAGAAAGGCAAACTATGTGTAGGTTTTTCTAGTAATAGATGATTTTGACTGAGCATTACTTCAAACATAATGCATACATAATGCATTAAAATCACAACAATGGCTTTTTAATGACATCCAAGTTTGCTGGCACCTGTATCCAGTTAGCTGGAGGCTGGTAAGTCTCCAACTGTAGTTTGTGGGAGTGTTAAGAATATAAATAAATGTGGAGCTAAGTGTAGCCTGTTATTGCCACCTTAGGTCCTCCTCCATTTCAAACACCCTCACCACTAGGCTGTCATTGTGAGCACGTTTGGGTGGGCCAACAAACATAATGGGCAAAGACAAGCAGCAAGGACTCTGAACTTGAAAGACTGCTAACAAGATAACATGGGCCATGCTGATCACAATTACCAAGTCTGTAGGCTTGTTTTTTAACCACAAATAATGGTTCTGCAACAGTGATTCATGTACAATGAAGAACAAATTTAATGTGAATGAGTCAGTGCATGTAACAAGCCAGATCATTGTTCTCCAAAGCCTTTCACTTCCGTTGACTCTTCAAGCTTATTTTATAATAAGACAGGTGTCACATTTCTCATAGTTTCATCACACACACTGTAACAAGACGACCACTCTGTGTTTTGACGTGGCATGTCAAGTGAGATGATTCAGAGGGTTTTAACATGCAGGCTTTTTCACACCAACTTTCAATACAATGTCTCCCAATGGTGAGAGGACAAAAAGATGTTCCAACCCCCTTACTTACTGTTGCTATACCTGCCTGTCAAGCTTTCCCTTCTCGCTCTGCACATAACACGTTAGTTAATGGTGAAAGTTTTACCACTCCTATTTCGTAGTCATTTTTGAAACAATAGGTCCTTGATTTCAGACAGAGGCAGCTCCATTAATTGGTTGAAAACTTTGTCTCTGGCTGACTTGTTAATGTTTCCAACTGACTTTTTTTTAAATAAGAATCCTGTATGTATGTCCCAAAAAGTCAGAATCCTCACCAGTTGAAGATCCATGTAGAAGACATGGAAATACAGAAACAGAAGTGTTGAACTGCAGCGAAGAGATTTAGTCCTTGAATCATAAGTATAATAAGTAAAAATGTAAGATCAGTTATTTCATTCCAGCATAATCCTGTTTGGCTGCTTTAGCTATTGGACAAGCAAGACAGAGTTTAGATTTCAGATTTATTGTTTGTATTTTTTTTTAAAAAGTATATTTGACTTCTAATGTTACAAGAGAAAAGGCTTTAAGGATGAGGACTAGTGTTTGGCAAATGTAACGCTATCTCTGGGATTGTTGGCTTGGGTTGCAGGAGTGTAAACGTTACCTTAAACTCTGATAGCTTTCAGGACCAGCTTCCACACAGTGAGAAAATACCACACAGTGAATGAGCTATAACAAACAGGACTGTTTTTTTAATGTAACCTGTAACCTCATAAACCAATGCAGTTATGTAGTTAGTCAGCCGGACATGCTAATGTTTGGAACTTACGTAGTCAGTTTCTTACACTTTGTGTGTTTTGGGGTATAAGCCTAAGTGAAAAGCACTAGTAGAAAGTAAGTACATTTACTCAAGTACCGTATTAAAGCATAATTTAGAGTTACTTGTGCTTTACTTGATTATTTCCAATTTGTACTTTTTACTCCACTAGCTTTATTTTACAGCTATTACAGTTACTAGTTACTTTGGATAAGTTATTAAAATGCAATACATTGTTTAAGATTAAATCAGTGGCTCCCAACTTGTTTGGCTTGTGACCCCTTACAAAAAAGCAGTTGGAGTCCCTTGTCACATTTCAGGTGTCCATGAGTCTATCAGAGACATTTCCCCTCTAAACTTCTCAAATGTTTCATTTAAATAACTGGTTAAGGCCCACAGAGGTAATGTCCATTATTCCACCAAAGAGTAGAGAGAAGCCCAAAAAATTTATATATTTTTGTGTAGCGGAACTTTGTTTTTTCTTCTTTTTTCCTCTCCCATTAATCATCTCATGACACCCCAGATTTATCTTGAGATCCTTTGGAGGGGTCCGACCCCTAGGTTGGGAACCACTGGACTATACTACCTAACTATATATAAAGTAGTTAAAACTAGCTCCACCTCAACCAGCTACAACAGTAAAATGCTAATTACATCAGTAAGAACAATCTAATAATGTCATATATAATAGTATATTAGTCACAAGGGTAATTTTTCTGCATAATAAGTACTTTAACTTTTGATACTTTAAGTACATTTAGCTAATAATAATTCTATACTTATGTGGAATTTTGAATGCAGAGAACTTTTACTTTGTGGTATTAGTACTTTTACTTAAGTAAAGGATCAGAATATTTCTTCCACCATTGATGAAAAGATACCACCTCCAAACTCTTTATATACAGAGTATCACTCTTACTAGAGCCCCATGCACACTTCAACATGTGTAGATAGGCTATTCACAGGCAATTATAATTTATCTATAGCAGAGTACAGAGAGAATTCCCAAATACAATAAATGTATTAGTTTTTGCGTTTTGTAATATTTTACCATACAGATGGATATGATAATGATATTTTTTATTACCTTAATAAATAAAACTACTGATGCCAGCTTTAAATCTGACCAGTTATGAACTTTTAACATTCAGAACACAAAGAGCAGCACAGTGCAAATTATCTATCATTCAACAAAATTTTGTCCTTCATCTCATCCAACATCTTTTCAAACATTTGTGGTCCTTGTTCTGTTTGCTGTCAACAATGTTAATTTTCATTGACGCCATTGTGAATGTTGTGTGCAGGTGATCACAACGTGTGTGTATATATATAAAAAGTAACAGATTGAAAATATGAAATGCTGGAAATTAAAACTCAGAATATGAATAACAGCATGCCATTACAATGTCATCTTAACCAAACAGCACTCTTTTCTGTAATGGCCAATTATGGATTTGAAGTGTTCTGGAGAGTAGCACTGTATGCCTCCAGCCCTGCTGTTACCATTTACCTTTCACTATTTCTGTGCCGTACAATAAATACCAGCAATCACTCACATTTTCATGGTGAAGCAGATGAGTCATCCACATGTTGGCCTTATAAAAGGCCGGCAAAAGCATTGTTCAGGATAAGTCAAAAGAGAGACTATATAAAGGAGCCTAAAGGGTCTTCGTTTCATTTAATTCTTCCTATAGCAGAGTACTTCCCTCCCGCCATTTCCTTCTTCTCCCCTTGGGCTCTGTGTTGACACAGAGAAACCAATTCAGAGACAGCAGGATGTTTTTTCTGCCGCAGAGAGAGAGAATTAAAAATAGGCTATATACACAACAACATGTTTTCCTGTGAAAAACAACAGCAAAGAAACTGCGCACAGCCACAGGTGACCTGTCACCACCTCTTGTTCAATGGCAGGGGTTTTAGAATCATGTTATCCTACAGTAACACCATTTTTATTTGTCTCTTTGACGTCCTAACTAAACTCTGTGTGATGACTAACATGCTTTTACTTTCATGTAATCTTCTAAACCAATAGAAAGAGAAGTCAAACTTTCCTTGTCTTTTTGTTACTTACAGGAGATGATAGGAGTCCAGGAAGAGAGAAGAGAGCGGACATGGTTCAATAGTTTCAAGAAGTATAAGAAGTATAACCTCTGTTGATTGTGGAACTAATCAAGCTTCTCTTGTCCCTGAGCCAATCAGTGTCTGCCATGATTCATTCAATGATTTATTTGTATTTGAACCCAGGCTGTTGTGTTTATCTTCTTGTCAAAAATATACAGTATACCATTTGGTCGCCCCTTCTTTTCTCTCTGTCTGTTGGAGAGACACTGTTCATTGCCAGCATATTGTGTAAGGATCCATCATACTGCCGGCGTTGACAGATTTAACTGTCACACACTTGTTAAAATGCCAAGCAGTCACAAGGGATGGAGAGAACATACTTGCAAAACACACACACACACACACACACACACACACACACACACACGAGTATAAATGCAGGCGGAGGAGATCCAAAGTAGCCAAATAACTGAAGGATTTAGTCTGTCAAATACAACTTCTTGATGGAAAGCAGCACAAATCAAATAAAAACCATTTGTGGCATTTAAAAACTACATTATAAGATAACTGAGTGACAGAGGAGGAAAATCAGTAAGATTACATTAATTAATTTAAAAGATAACTTGTTTTTCCTGTAAAATAGGTGACTTGGCATGACTTGAAGACTGCAGAAAGTATATATATACTGTAATAAATTGTTTACAAGGCCTGCATGCATGCATTTTGTTTTGTTGATGCTTACAGTTTTACTTTAATGCCAGCACTGATAAATGCCAAGCTCAGCCTACAAAGATGGAACTACAATTTGACCTGCAAAGTACAGCCATTAACTGTGAAAGTATACCTTCTTTAAATATTTCCCAAGCTGATGTGCTCTGGTTGCCGAGAGGTCAGGGCTCCGACCATGGATCTGGTTGGCCGGGGACCTTTGTTGCATGTCTTTCCCCTCTCTCTCTCTCTCTCTCTCTCTCTACTTTCAGCTGTCTAATAAAGGGAAAGAATGCCTCTGAAAATATGCCCCCAAAAAGAAGATTTCTGTATTAAGCCAAATCTTCATCTCTGCAACCTTTTTGGGGCACTTGGTTTGATAAACCAAAATAGACACCAGCAGAGTGTTAGTTTTTGGGAGCCAGTTAGACGATAAAGTGCTCTTTTTTGAAGGAAGTTAATGAATAATTACTGCTGTTATGAAATTGGCATTTATTTTAATGATGGGACATTACAGCCCAAGATGTTGTGTGAATGCTTCTACATTATAAGAGGTTCCCTGTGTGAGAAAACAATATTAGGTTGAATGCTACATGTATATCATACATAACATTGAACAGCTGTAGACATTACTATATTTGTATACACATCCAAAACATTTTTACCAAGTGTTGGATAAATGTTCTGTTTTTTACTGAGTGTAGTTTATTGGCTAAATGTCCTATTCAGTTGATGATTAAGTTATTATAGACAATATTTAACAATGTGCATTCTACTTTGTTACATTTAAATTTGGAACATGCACTGACACACGTAATATGAGAGCTATGAGATCAGTTGTTGTTTTATCTGAAGTTTTCTTGTGTGGCAGATAAAATATCATAGGTCTATAACACATGACTCCTGGGAAGTCATTCAGCATGTGGCATACTTGATTGCCCCATTTGAGAGATCTAATATAAGCCATAGGCAGTTATTTCCTGCACAGTGGTAGAGGAGAGTTTAATGTCTGTTTGTGAGCAGAGAAAGGGAAGCTGATGTCCTCTTAGCTGTACATACTTTGTTTTCATTATGACTGTTTACTGTGCACACTCGGGACTGTGGATGATGGTGAGTGTAGCAGAAAGGGGAAGCTGTATGTATGACATTGTCCCACACACACAGGATGTACACCCAGAGGCCCTGCTCAAAGCTGTAGGCTTTATATTATTTTCAAAGGTGAATACAACTACTGTACTAATAACTACTGTTGACATCTACTATAGAGATCATTTTTCCCAGGTGCAAGAATACCGCGCATGTATCTTAAATACAACAAATTATTTTGTATACTGCATTTGGCATTTACCCCTTAATTTTATACCATAAAACTTTTCCAGACTGAGGTAAAACATGCATGGAACGAATCACTTGGAGAAGTAAAAAAACTGATTATGAGTCATAGAAGACTAAAGACAAGCTGTAAATGTTGCATAATGTTCCTCAGTTGGCTCCAACTTTAATGAATAAGATCTTTAATAATTAATGTTAAAGTTTATTTGAACAGCCAGCCCCGTAATTAATGACAATTTGATGCATTAAATTCAGAGAATTAAGCAACTCTATGTGTGTGTGTGTGTGTGTGTGTCTGTGTGTGTGTGTGTGTGTAGATTGTGGGATGATTAAGGCATTTTACACCTTTATATTTTTAGTGTGTCTGCTACCTATGTGGGTTTGGCATTTATTTCCTCACATAATTGCCATGCCATGCCAGGTAAATGTATTGAAAGCTTTAGAAGTTTTGTTACAGTTTGTGTAAAGTCTTAAATAACCTTTAAACGGTTAGAATTTGCACTTCAGGCAGACTTTGTCCAGTTCTTTCTACATTTTATGAGTGATGAGCAATTTCATTAACATTAGGAGAATAAGCTGTTGCTAGAAGCTGTGCCTTCAGAGGATTTTAATGATTTCAACTGAGCTGAGAACATCTGCTTTATGTGTCCACAATGCTCAGTGTTCAGACTGTCACATAAAATGAAACGACTTCTTCCTTTTTGTGTTTTTTGTGTTCTTGTTCCCTTCTCCTGTTGGCTATTTCTCCCAACTGTTTTACAGATGGTACAGGTCCACTCTTCACTTTGTACATACTCCATCTTGTACTGTCTTCACCCCCTCTCCATCTGTCTCCTCTTTTTTTCTGTTTGCCATGTTTACTTGTGCTATGTACACTCATGGCTTCTGGTCTGTTGGTCTGTATATGTGACAATCCTCAAACAAATATATCATCATAACTCTGAAGACCGACGCTGAGCAGCACAGAATCGACTCTCTCTTTAGCTGTATCTGTTTGGTGTTTGTTTACCTTGGTGCCCAGTGGCCCCCGACCAGATGGGTTGGTTGTCAGCAGGCAGCAGAATGAGCCTCGTGCCAACAGTGTGTATTCTCTGCTCACTGAGACACTTGTAAGGTTTACATACAAGATCTTTCACATGTGATACCACCTTAAGTGAAGCAGAAATAAAGAAACACATTACACATTAATATCCATTTTAAAATCCAACATTAGTATATGTTACAGGCATCTGTTAAGTTCACTACAGTGGTACTGTAACACTGCTACAGTAAAAGAAAAGTTTTTATGGTTATATGTGTTATAGAGTATGGGTCACATTGCATAAAACAGCTCATTGTTTAAGCATAATTCATTTCTTCTGTGCAATGCAGTCTGAATGCAGTCAGTGTAAAGTAATATTCATCAGGAATACTTAATTTCAACAAATATGTGCTGAATATTGTACTGCAGCAACGGGAAGTGCTTGGATTCTTTCCAAACTCAATCTGATCCTACTGTATCAACATGACTCAACTCACTACAATCCTCTCGTCTCAGCCTTAGTGGAGGCCATGATTCACACAGAAAAGCTTTTGACTTTATTATGGGATATTATCTTATCTGCTCTTAAATTATAGAGAAAAATTGAGGAGAAAATGTGGCAGGTTTTAGTTAGAGATACAATACTATAAATCTTTTGAAATACACTGAATAATATCGTAGAAAAGGTTTCAGTCGTAGTCGTCTGGACACTGTTTTCAGAAACAAGATGTGACGAAACGTCTTGTTTCTGAAAACAGTGTCCAGATGACTACGACTGAAACCTTTTCTACGATAGAACACTCCTGGACGAATGAGGGACTACACTGTCTCACACTGAATAATAATTGACTGATATAAGAAGAAAAAGAGATTGGTAAAATGGCTACTACAAACCCAACAAGTACAGTGTCAGTTCTATTGGAGAAAAACAGACATGTGAAACCACAGACACTGACAGAATTGGCAGCTACCGCTAAGAAAAACGAAGCACTCTAATGTTAAAAGAGTACTCCACAATTTAACATTGCACTCCTATAACATTGTTGGACCCACGATTGACAGTAAAAAATTAAGGATCAAAATCAAAAAAATGCAGCAGAATCACAGATATTGTCTTTATTATTCGGCGCATTTTTTTCCGTGTCAAAACCTGGCGCCTACATTATAAACAACTCAATTTGACCATGCCATCAGATATTCGGTTGTGTTATGCTAGTTGCAGCTAATGTAGCCTCGAGCCGCTAGCCTCAAGCAGAGATAAGGAGCGGACTACAGAGGTCTGGTAAGCTTACTTCTTTCTAACTCCACACCTGCAGATTTTTGTCATTTTCAAACTTGTAGTCTTTAGCACCAGTGAGGAAAATTATCACATTTTGCACAGCTCACTCTGGAGCCACAAAAGGCTTTATACAACTTTTTTCACATACGTAAAAGCACTCCCCAAGACCTGTAAACAGACTTTTATGTGTAAAATCGGTGGAGTTCCCCTTTAAGATTAAAGTCAACCTGTGATCAAGGATGACTCTGTCCAGACTTGAAAGACAAGAAATGTACTTGTTACAGTGCACTACGTACACTAATACATCGATTACATTAAATTATAATAAGTATTCTAAATATTATAGGCTAATATTATACTATTTGATTTGAAACAGATTTGAACTTGGAGGGGAACACATGAAAACTGCGGTCAGAATTAGTGAACCCAGTGGTCACAATAATCCCTGTGACATTTCATTTGACATTTATTTTAAGTTTGCTGTACAGTACAGGTACAAGTAATGAGTTCTGAAATCAATAGGTTCTTTCACTCCCATTATACTTCTGGCACATACAGTACAAAAAAAACGAGCTAAAATGAACAGATGGAGCTATTTTCTCTGTGATATGGGTTCAATATTTTCCTATAGGCCCATAATAATGACAGCCAAAGAACATCTAGTGGTGAATTCACCTTAATGAAGGTAACTGTAATACATAGGTAGACATTTCTGCCTATTGTGCCCTGTTTCCTCTTTATAGACTACTTTGTTCTAATATGACATAACCAAGAAAATAACTGCAGTTTTACTTTAAAGATCACATGGTGAGTTCCTGGATTTTTTGTTTGTCTTGGTTCTCATATTTCTGCCAGTAATGTCAGAGGATGACGTGTACAGTCATTCTAGGTGAGAATATTGAAAGTTAAAAATATCAAATGGCAATGTCACTTTAGGATAATAGAGCCACAGTGCTGTTTATTGAGGCAATGAGTATTTTTAGATGTAGAACGGATCAGAGATCATAGCAACACTGTTGAACCACTCACAGTGTGTCTGTAACTCAGATGTAATACCACAAAAAAACATGGAGACAGATTTTTATATGAATCTCCCACGTGGAGGAAATGTTATGAGGCATGAAACACAGTAACTACATCAAATCAACCTAGCTGAGTAGTTAATGACCACACCTCATAACAGATCGATATTCATAATATCAATATTAAGGACCTGAGTATGGACACCCTTTGCCTCAAGAGCAACTTTAATTCCTCTCAGACTGCTGCCATAAACGCGTTGAATGTTAATTGTAGAACAATCAGGCATTTTTCAAGAAGGAACACATTCACTTTGAGGTATGAATTGGAAGGAAACATTTACTTCATCTAGCTTATATCATGGTTGATGCTTCTCTGGGTCGATTTCCTCAATTAGGAACCTTCCAAGTCAAAAGGGCTAGGGGCTGGAACAGCAGCAGCTGCAGCAAAATGGGAAACCATGAACGAAACGTGAAGTACAGAAATCTCTGACGGTAGATTTAAACAAGAATATAAGAGTCTACAGCCATGCTAGCTGCTCTGTGAGGCTGCACTTGAGCCAAATGCTAACATCATCATGCTA
Organism: Siniperca chuatsi; assembly: GCF_020085105.1. Lineage (NCBI taxonomy): Eukaryota > Metazoa > Chordata > Actinopteri > Centrarchiformes > Sinipercidae > Siniperca > Siniperca chuatsi. Next base: position 17,907,556 of record NC_058054.1, on the reverse strand, counting down.
ACATGCTCATGACATTGCTAACATGTTAATGTTTAGCAGATATAATGTTTGCCATGTTCAGCATCTTAGTTTAGCATGTTAGCATGCTAATATTTGGTAATTTGCACTAAATACAAAATACATTAACCAAAGTAGGCCTACTGAACAAATACATTTTGACTTGATGTCAGTAGATAAAAAGTGTAAAGAGCTCACTAAAGTGATTGCAATTTGTCATGAGGGGGACATAAATGTGTGTGCCGAATTTACTGGCAATCCATCCAATAGTTGTTGAGATATTTTACTCAAAACAATACAGGTAGTTGCTTTAAGACTTGATCTGCTATTTAGTTCAGAGTTTAACTACACAACATCAGGCATGTTGAATCTCATTTAAAAAAATATAGAAATGTAAATGTATTTGCATGCACACAGTAAATTTATGAATAAATGCACTTCATTGTGAGTATTTTTTTAAATAATTTTTTTGTGCCTTTTCACTCTTCTTTGTAATGACAACCACCCCCTAATTTTGCAGGTTTGCAGAGAAAATAATAATGGCAACTGAGCCTGGTACAGCTGAGGCTGAGACAAGTGCATCTTTAACTGATGAAAGCTGCATCTCTGCACAGTTGAGACTGAGAGGCTGAGATGCGGCCTCGTGCAGAGCACAAACCCTTTCAATTTAGAAAACATGGTCTTTTCTTTAGGCGTCATCCAGGATTTAAGTTTTGCCCCACCAGTGGTATGGATCTAAGAATAGCAAGGTTGTCTCATTTTCATCCATGCATTTTTTTTTCTGGTGTTGTAATAAGCATTACAGCCATACATTGCTCCTGTACCTTTAGTGTTGTTACAGTAACTGTATGTAGTTGGTTTAGAGGCAAAAAAAAGCATTTCTCTGTTGTCTAAATGAATGGATAGACCAGTGGATGAATCATACCCCTGATGTATGAATCTAATGGTTCATCACAAATCTATTCTAATCTATCTAATCTATTTTCAGAAAAACACCATGAATGGATCTTATTTGCACGAGTATTTTGAGCCTTTATTTAGGTCTTGGTAGAGCCACTTTTGGCAGCTATTACAGTCTTCTACAAGTCTTCTTGAGTATTTTCCAGGTTCACACACCTATATTTGAGCCACTCAAACTCAATTCGATTGGCTGTGGCACATCAGTGAATTGGTATTTTGAGGTTTCTCCAATATTAATGTATACAGTATATTTTTTGTCACTAATTTGTATAGTAAATAGAAAGAAACCTTGAGGGGCTTTAAAAACGAGCTCTTCACTAATAATTCTGCCTACGTTATGAGATGAGAGGAGTGTTGTCTTTGTTTGCAATGAAAGTAGTCCACTTCTATCTTCCTCAGTTGTTTGGATAAACGTCAATGTTTTAAGGCAGTTTTGTTTGACTAAGAATCAAATGACTAGCTGGTAATCTTTCGATTTCCTTCTTTAACCCTCAACTACAGTGGAGCTGCTCATTGACCAACACCTCTGACTGTAATTGTACTAGGCAGGTTCCACATGTGAATGGTTGATCTAAAGTGCCATGTTCCTGAAAAACAGAACAGTACTCTCAGTGAAACTACCCTGATTAAATAAGGTTAGAGAAAAATACTTTGATTAGATGGCTTGTTACCGTACTGGAAATGAGAGGAAAAACACTTTAACCAAAAGGGAAAGAAAATGGAAATAAATAAAAGGGAACAATAATGTAAGATACATAGATTACTTTTTCAACACCAAGATACTGTATGGCATAACATCTCTGCTAAGAATGCTGTTATAGGCAGAGGGATTGTACACATTCATAGAGAGCTTGTGTGCATCCAGCCAAACAGATCAGAGTCCAACCACAAGGAGACATAAGCATGCAAATACCAAAAGATCAGAGTTTAGAGCCAATAAAGCCAAAAAAAAAAAATACTGTTCAACCACGTACTAAGTAGCCAATCCATATGTCTTTAACTGTGTGTGAAAATGAACTTTATGCAATATGTGCAGAGCTTAGTGAACATATAGATATTGGACAAAATAATGAAAACAACAAACAAACATTAGTAATGCAGCAAGCAAGCTGTGGGAGATTGTCAACATGAAATATATCATGAAGGGACAGTATTTCCAGCACGGTGCAACTGGTCCTGTAAAATGGCCTCACATTTGTTGGCCGTTTTTAAAACCCTGCAGAACATTGACTGGTCCAAATGACTCCTACGTGATGGCTGCTCATACCATGACAGATCCACCTCCATGTTTAACACCTGGCAAAATACACTGTGGGTTGAATGCCTTCTTTGGCTTTCTCCAAACAGAAACTGGTCCAATTAGAAAACAAAGACACTTCATCAATCCATATTACTTTTACTTTGCTCAGGTTTTATGTCCTTACATAGCGTTGTGCATGTTTTTGAGCTGGCATTGCATTAAAATGAATGGAAATAATGTTTTTAGGAGAGTGTCACAAATGTGTCCAGTTTTTCAGTGTGTTCTCATGTTTTTTTAGACCCCCCCACATTATGTCATTTTGCCATTTTTGTGGGCAGCCTAATGTTGTTTTGAAAACTCAAATAAATAGTGACTGTCAGGTCTTATTTCACACAAGAGATGCAGCTCAAGACAAACAACTTAAAATTTACCTTACCTATTTAGCATTTATAAGCAGTATACAAAAATGTCATAGATTGTTTATAGCACAATATGTAGTTATGTGCAGCTACTGTATGATGGCATTTTTAAGTGTTTATTAATGTACAGTGTTTGTCGACAATTATAACTTCTCCTATAAAGACATATTTCATATTATTACAACTGTGTGTAACTATGTTGTCATTCATTATCTGTTTGTACATCAGCCTCCACGTATTACAACTACATTGTAGTGTGTTAATAGCTAATTATTACATGTTTATATAATGCTTATAAATGCTGAATAGGACAGGTAAAGTCAAATGTTGCCAAATAATGAAATGCAGGGAACCAAAACAACTGTTGCAATTTTAAACTATACAGTCAAAAAGGGGAAAGGTGGGACTTTATAAGGACGGCATTTGAGCACTGTGTTAGAGCACAATTAATAATTTGAAAGTATCAGAAAAAATTGAAAGATATTCAGTGCAATTCTCCAAAGGCCAAAGTGATCTTGAACTAGCTTATTTTGTCTGATTAACAGTCCAAAACCCAAATATTCAGTTTACTGTCTACCGTCAAGTAAGCAAAAAAATCTGCACAGTTAAGAAGCTGGAACAAGGAAATGTTGGGATTTGTATTTGAAAAATGACTTAAGCAATTAATCTGTTATCAAAACAGTTGATTATTAATTTTCTGTTGATCAACTAGTCAATTGACTAGTTGCTTCAGCACTAAATTGAGCATAATAGATAGAAGCACATCTTACAAAGTGAGGTTTCGATGTTGCTGTCCTCAGATGAACTGGGAGGCTGTTCCAGAGACTGGGTCCAAAACTAAGGCAGCTTACAAGCAATATATCAAAGTCAGTGGCATGTCCATGAGAAGATTTATGAACTATCCAAAAACTAACTGGAAGCAAGTCACAACCGGCATGACATGAGCTCTTGTTTTGTTCCAGTCACTACTAGCTGTAATTATTTATAGGCTTATTTAAGAGAGCTGAGAACAATACACTGCAGTATAGAATAGTTTTAAAACAGAGGCATAATGGTAATTCAACTTAATATAACTCACCACTGCTTTCTTTGTGTTTGTGATTACACTTCTGCAGTTTCTTTGTCATGGTGTGCTTACTTTATTTTGTCCACTGCCTGTCCTCTAAGTATAAAGCTTTCTCTTCCATTATCATTGGTAAATCAGTTCAGATGGTGGATGTGAACGCAGCATATTGTCACTCCACATCATCATTAGTTTGCCACCAGGAAGTCCAATTAAGGCGCCTGTCGGTTTGCACCGTGCATTATTGGGAGAGAGGCACTATCTGACAACAATGCATAAGAGAATAGATCTCTCGTGAACGCCAAATGAAATCTCGACGTTCTCTTTAAAAATCAATGAGGCGTGTGATGTGAAACCCACATCATTTGCAACACTTTGTGGGTGAGGAAACAACAGCACTTATATTAGATTTTTTTGCCCCCCGTGCCTGCGCAGGGAATAGTTTTATGGTAAACATCATGGGAAGGTTTCACAACCTTCTCATTGGCTCAGAAGTCACAGACCCCATCATATAAAGCGAGAGTGCCTGATCTAGCAGCATTTAACCGCTGGCAAGCGTTTTGGATCACGCTTGAACTTCAACTAACCCGTTACGCACACAGTGCTTGGACAGGGTGCGGACGAGCGTACACCGGCGATCAATTTTTCCGGAGGAAAAGAGTTCTACAGCCAACAGGTTTGTTTATATTTGATGGTAGATGTGCAACGCGTCGGCACTTAATGTGGCTTTGTTTGAGGGAAAAAAGTTATTTAGACTCGCTTTTGCTGGTTTATTATAAGGATTTCATTGAGTAATTAAAATCCCAACGACTTAAAGTGATTTCAACAAGAAAAAAATAGCAGTTGAATTTGTTTGATGATACAAATCTCAGTAGCGCTCGTGTAAATCTTTTAGAGGAGAGTTATAGGGTTTTTTTTTTATCTCACTGTGTTTGCGCAATGATTTCACATGTAATTAAAGTGCTCTTTGGAGATGCTTAGACACTCTTTTAATGTCTGCCTTGTGAAAGAAATGTATGATTCTTGGCTGCAACTTAAATGTTTACTCTTCATTCCTCTCCTTCACTAATTGGTGAGTTGCACAATTCAAGTGATTTTTTTCCTGCTGAGGTGTAAAAGGCAACACAGATTTACGTTAAGCTTTATGGCTTATGGGGGAAAATATTTAGTAAACCTCAACAAAAAGATGTAATTCTGTTGATTTTGTCTGCTTGTTATCTTTGGATGTGCTGTCTCCTCTTCACGCATTACTTTTCTGTTAACAGAGAAACTGTGAGCTGAGGCATCTGAGTGGGCATGTGGCTACTGGAGAAGCTCAGGAGCTCTGTGGAGAGCAGTGGGACACAATCCCAGCCCCCGCAGACAACGGCCATTCCTGTCTCTGTTTATGCCAATGTTCTCACTCCAAACAAGATCCCTGATTTCTTCATCCCCCCCAAACTTATCTGCTGCCCACCAGAAGAGTCTCGTACACCAGAACCTCAGCACTGCTCCACGCTACGACCCTCCGCCTCGGACCATGCCATCTGCAGTCAGAGCCCCAGAGCTCGGAGCAGCAAGAACCCCTGCAGCCCTCGCCTCTTTTCCCGCCTGGGAGGAGACACCCGCAATCTCCAGAAGTCAGCCAACCGTCACATCATCCAAATAGAGAGTGCTGATGAGCCAGGTGCCGGATCTGTGGTCAGTGTTGAAGTCAACACTAATGCAGACCCCCAGTCACAGACTGCAATGTCTCTGCCGTATGTCCCCAAGGCTCAGACCTCCTATGGCTTTTCCACCCTGGTGGAGTCTCCTCATACCCGCCGCAAGGAAAGCCTGTTCCACAGCGACCCCAGCAGCCCTCTCACCTCCCCGAACTCCCAGAGGCGCTCCCAAGGGGGAACTCTTCTGGCCCCAGCGGACCCCAATCCCTACCGCTATTTCAGTGGTGGTGAGAGTGACACCTGCTCTTCAGCAGAGTCATCCCCCTTTGCCTCCCCTCTCTTGTCCCGCTCTGCCTCTCTCCTACGTTCCATTACCCAGGAGACACAAGCCAAGGTGAGGACTGTTTCATTAGGTGTCTGTGTACATGGATTGACTGTTATAAAGCTACTAATGAATGTGTTACAAAAGTGTTTTCCTTGTTTGATTTACCATGAGGCTCCTTTCTATATGTTTACCAGTTGCTTTTTCTCTCTCCCTCAAGGTGTCCCGTGCCAAGCGCTCCCTGGCGCGTCACAGTTCTCTTTCCACTGATGATTGCAGCTCAGCAGACAACAGCCCCAACATGCAGCGCCGCCGCTTGCGCTGCCCCCCCTCTCCTGCCTTCAGTGGATGTAAAAGCAGCGGCTTAAGGGGCGCAGCGTCAGACCTCCTGCAGCGCGAGCACACTGTCAACCTCCACAAGGGGGGGACACTGAGGCTGAGCACTCATTATGACCCAGAGGCAGCTCGGCTAAGGGTGCGCGTGCTCACAGCGGAGGCCCTTTATGACAGGCAGACGGACATTAAAAGCATCAACTGCTGTGTAGCACTCTACCTGAACCCTGGCAAGCAGCAGAAACAGAGGAGCACCATCATCAAGAATAGCAGGAATCCAGTATTCAACGAAGACTTTTTTTTTGACGCCCTGCCCCAGGCAAAGGTAAAGAGTCTGGCCATGAAGATAAAGGTTGTGAACAAAGGAACCAGTTTGAGGAGAGACGTGCTTCTAGGAGAAAGGGAGGTGCTGCTCAGTGAGCTGCTCGCAGGCCTCTAGGGAGCCCCTGTCAAGACTTCTGTGAAAACAAGCAGCTCCACATCTTGAGGGCCCTTTTTTCTCTCGCTACCTTTTTATCCCATTCCACAGATCTGATAAATACCAGGCAGGTGAAAGCATGCTGATCATGCTGATGTCAAGGGAGTTGTATCTTGCACACTGTGTTATGTACATCAATGGACAAACAAACAGGCCTCTGTAGAATTAAAAGTCCCATTTTATCAAGTTGCCATCACTAGCTTTTTTTCAGAAGTCAGTCCAGGTTAAACAAATGGAACCCACCATTATTCACAAGCTTACCAGTATTTTAACAATGTGATCAGTGGAGCTGTTGTCCTTGTTTGTGTATTTCTAAGTATTGAGTTACAAAAGGTGTTGCCTTCTCTGATGAGCATTGTGATGTGGCTCGTTATCATATCAGCTGTGATGCAATGATGATCTTGTTTAAATTGGAGCTGTATTTTTTTGTAATAATGCAGTAATATTACATGTGGGGGTTTTGCCCGTTCCTGTGGAAAATTAATAACGCCTCTGTGTACTTGAAAGAATTTATATTTGGAAATTAGATTTTAATTGCTAGTGGATGTAATGTTAATATGACTGTTTTGAACTTATGAATAAAAACACTAAACTCTCGCTGATGCCTTTTTACCCTGCAGCTTTGTCTCAGTTATTTTATCTTCTAATAATTGCTCAGGATCAAGAGCAAGCCCCAAGCTTTCCATTTTTGCTAACAAGTCGGAGGCTGGGTCCTCTGAGACGGACGCAGGCTGGGTGTCATTTGTGAGGCTTTTATCCTGGATCTCTGCACACAATATTGTCACTGTGTGCATTCAATCTCCCTGTTTAATTTTAAAAACGTGACTCCTACCCAGGCTGTCCTCCACTTTCAAACAGTTTCAAATAGTTATTAAGAACTGCACGAGGTTTAATCATGACTCAATCACTCTCCTGAAACAAATGTTGGCACACACTCTCCTGCTCTAGATATAATGTATCTGTACAGTGAGGTTATAGCTTGATTTATGTGTTCAATACTTGGGTTGATAAATGGAAATGCATTTGTGCTGAGGCAGTGGGCTACAAGAAATACAAAGCATAGCCCTAAAATCCACACTAATGCATTTATCAGGCATGCAGGGATGGCCCCACTGAGTAATAAAGAGCATTAACCCAAGTGTGGATCGTATGCCTCCTCTACTGGTGAAAAATGAGAATGACACTATAAAATTCCCTAGAAATATCATTAAATTTTAAAGCATCACCATTTTTTGTCAACTTTTAATTGACTGGTGACCTGCTCTGGGTGTCTCTTGCCTTCTGCCCATACACGCTGGGACAGGCGCTCCTATGACCCTGACGAGGAAAGAAAAACACATTTAATTAAAAATGTAAACCATGTGCGAACACTCTCTCAGGCTTAAGCCCCAGGGTGATCTGCAACCATCTCCATTTGCTTATAAAGTACTGAAGTAAGTCACAACAAGCACCCATGTGGGACACATTCATCTGTGAGCTTATAAAGAACATTCATTTCCCACAGACTTGAAAGCAAAAAGATAAAACTGGTGAAGAAAGATTGAGTAATTATTTTTGCCTCTGTAGACTTGGTAAAGCAAATTATTGCAAAGTGAATGTCTAATAATCTCTGAATTAAGTAAACCATTAAGCAAAACATCAGCCTATAGTCATAATCAACAGACTCAAATCTTTTTGTTGTTGTTGTTTCCACTGATACTGATAAAGTCCCTGAAAACGTATTTTCTCAATCAAAGCCTCATTGTAAGTTCTGCCTACGTTAGAACAGATTTGTTTATTTCACATGAAAGATTTCCGTCCGTTCTGTTTTTCTCTTAGTGATGTGAAGTGGGCGGGGATCCGTTGGAAAAAGTTGATGTTACATATTTCTGTGCACCAATCAGGATTTAGCAGATTTTATAATCAAAATCTGATGACAGTTGGTGGGTTATTGATTTGAAACCAAAATTTCAGGTAGTTTGTGAGCTTGTTACTGTGATTTTTTGATACTGTGTTTTTAGCAGAATTTTAACAGTCAGGGCAGCTCTCTTTGCCATATTAGAAGAAGTGATGAAGAGACTTTGTCAAAGTTAAGCTTGACATGCCACCCAGGCACTTTCAAATACTGTAGATTAATCATTCATTCTAAGTAATGATCTTTTGACAAAGAAATGTGTGCAGTGAATATTACACCATCTGACTGCCAGCAAGATAATACTCCTGACACAGTAGTTTGATGTGTCCTGAATTTCCTTTGTACATGGCCACTGTTTGTGTTAACAGTAAATACTGGAACATTACACAAATTGTAAATTTGTTGAATGATGATTTTTCTTTCCACTCCATATTTTACTTCAAGAAAGACCTGAAAATGACTGCCATCCCGATCTTTGTGATGCTGTCATGTCATTACACCAGTATTCAGAAGTGAACTTATTCTGTGAATTTAATAGATATTCTAATCCTATTTCGCTGCTCGACTCTCATCAGCAGCTGCAATATACTGTATGCTACACTGCATTTATGCATATGAAAGTAGGTAGATGATTTTTCATCTACTTACTGTGGAGACACAGAGAGAAAAGTCAATATCCACATTCCTCTGCATGTAAGGTCCTGGTGTTCAGCATCATGCATGTCAATATTCAAGACAATATTCTGGCTGCTGACTCTGCGTAGGTGGATAAAGTAATGTGATCTCCTCAAGACTTCAAGATGATGAAGTCATGTGTTTCCAGCTTAATTCCACATAGCTACTTACTGTGTAGATGTTTATTTGTTCTGTACATCTTAATAGCAGGGTTCTAAAGATATGATCTGGGTGTTATTGGTTGCCAAGGAATTGCACAGTATCATCAAGGAAAACTAATTACTTTCCTCTAGTTGTAAAAACACTCTGCTACAAACACAGGATATAGTGTGGCATAGAATCACCTAAATTCTTTGTTATCTTCCCTTCATTTACAGAACAGTTAATCCGCCAAAGAAAATGCTAACAAACAATATTAACAATTCTGTTTTAACGGTGGAGTATGGTTCGGCCACCTTGTTATTCACTAGCCTATTAATGTGACATGACTGCAGAAGCCTGAAGCTGTTGGCAGCAGTGTTGTGTGCTCACAATGCAGGAGTGTCTGTGAGATTCAGGTTACTGTCATCTGACTGATTATTTTGGCTTTCGTTAGTCTGAATAATTTAGACTCAAGACTGAAACTGATGATCTGAAATGATTGGGTAGGTTTAGGGTTTGTTGATAGTTTCTTTTAAGTCTGACCTTAAAATTCTTTATAAACACACGCTTATCTGGAAATGTTGTCATCCTGATTTTCCATTCTGTCATTTTACTATGTTGGTCTATTCTGTACACACCACATCTATTGTATGTCTGTCCGTCCTGGGAGAGGGATCCCTCCTCTGCTGCTCTTCCTGATGTTTCTTCCATTTTTCCCTGTTAGGTTTTTTTTTTTTTTTTTTTTTTTTTGGGGTTAAGGGTGTTGTGTGTGTGTGCTGTACAGATTGTAATGCCCCTTGAGGCACATTCGTGATTTGTGGTATTGGGTTATATAAACAAAATTGACTTGACTTGGTAATTTGTGAATAAAGGGTATACTGTAAATTGAGCACACATAAATATCTGCCATTGTCATCATGGGGGAATGAAAGAATCACCTTTCTTTTGTAGGTTTGGGATCGTTACACATAGGAGGAGACTTCAGTGCCTCATCTCTGTCTGTAAAACTTTCTGCCAGTTTCCCAGTTTGTCCAGCAATAGAATTATTAATGTGTTTGCTATTATTTGCAATGGCTTATGTTATGTGAGTTTCAAATGTCTATTTGGGATAACACAACTCCATATAGAGTCAATAAAAATATTTAAAAACATATATATTAGTGCATTAATATCTAAGTAACCACACATTATTGTAGGATTGTATGAATATCAATTGCAGAGATATTGGAATTCCCCTCTCTACAACGTAAATCATATTTTTATAGTGTGACACATAGTTTTTACGTATCCACAGTGACTAACTTACCATTTAAATTGGGTACTCTTTCTCAGGGTGTATTTGGTTTGAGAGCCGGGTATCAACTGGCACTCTCTGCTTATCTGAGGAGGTGCTCCTTGTTGGTCCGAACAACCATAACAAACGAACCCATCAGCTGGTGGGTCATTTAAGTGACATGCATCATGGGAAATGTCGTTCTTTATAAAGTAAAAACCCTCCTGCTCATGGAACTGGGAATTCCATCCAAACTACGTCACCCACAATGCCTCGCTGCAATCGTAAACATAGACCTGTCAAACAACACAAACGCCATCTTGACAGCACCCTCAAAATGGCAGAAAGATGTGAGCTAGAAACCGAGTCCAAACTAAGATTCCTGCTCTCTGCTGTTTAAAACCAGACTCGCCAGTTTTTCCATAAACAAGTGGTTATGGGGTTGGTGTCCAGGGCGGCAGCACAGAGCCTGTAAAATGGATATAACGACGGCGGTTTTCAACGCGGCCAGAGATGGTAAGCTGAAACTTATCCAGAAGTTGCTGAGCAACAAAACTCCTGAGGAGCTGGAGGCTTTAGCCGAGGAGAAAACACAGGGAGGCACCCCTCTGTTGATAGCATCTCGATACGGACATTTAGATGTTGTAGATTACCTCCTTGAACATTGTAAAGCAAATGTTGAACTCGGGGGGGCGGTTAACTTTGACGGCGAGACCATCGAGGGGGCTCCGCCGCTGTGGGCTGCGTCGGCAGCCGGTCACCTCCCTGTGGTTAAGACGCTATTAAAACACGGTGCCTCAGTGAACAACGCAACACTAACTAACTCAACGCCGCTCCGAGCTGCCTGCTTTGACGGTCACCTGGAGATCGTCCGCTACCTGGTGGAGCACAAAGCTGACATGGAGGTAGCCAACCGCCACGGCCACACCTGCCTCATGATCTCCTGTTACAAGGGCCACAAGGAGATAGCCAAGTTCCTCCTGGACCGTGGTGCGGATGTCAACCGCAAGAGTGTGAAAGGGAACACCGCCCTCCACGACTGTGCCGAGTCAGGCAGTCTGGACATCATGAAGATGCTGCTAAAGTGCAGTGCTCGCATGGAGAGAGATGGATATGGTATGACCCCACTCCTCGCTGCAAGTGTAACAGGTCACACCAACATCGTAGAGTACCTCGCCCACCAGCCTCGCACTTCCAGAGAGGAACGCATTGATGCACTTGAACTCCTTGGGGCTACTTTTGTGGACAAAAAGCGGGATCTCTTGGGGGCAATGAGGTACTGGAGAAGGGCCATGGAGCTGAGGCAACCAGGGGATAAAGCTGGATCCCTGGCCAAGCCTCCACCTGGGCCCCCTATCCCTGCCTATGGCTGTGCACAGGAGGTGAGCACTGCAGAGGAACTGGAAGCTTTGATCACAGACCCTGATGAAATGAGGATGCAGGCTTTGTTGGTTCGAGAGCGCATCCTGGGGCCATCGCACCCAGACACCTCTTATTACATCCGCTACAGGGGAGCTGTGTATGCTGACTCAGGCAACTTTGAACGCTGCATCAGCCTGTGGAAATATGCTTTAGACATGCAGCAGAGCAACCTGGACCCTCTCAGTCCCATGACAGCCTCCAGTTTCCTGTCCTTTGCAGAGCTTTTCTCTTTTGTTCTTCAAGACCGGGCCAAAGGCACCCTGTCAACGCGCATCACCTTTCACGATCTGATGACTGTGCTGGGGAAAAGTGTGAGGGAGGTAGAGAGAGCTGTGGCACAGAAGGACAACCCTCCAGAAGCTCCTCAGTTCACCAAAGCCCTCTCCATCATCCTTCACCTCATCTTTCTACTGGAGAAGCTGGAGTGCAGCCCAGAGCAGGAGCATCAGAAGAAGCACACAGTGTACCGTCTGCTAAAGTTGAACCCTCGAGGTCGGAGCGGCTTCACCCCTCTCCACATGGCTGTAGACAAGGAAACCACGTCTGTGGGCCGCTACCCTGTCGGCCGCTTCCCTTCCCAGGCGGTGGCAGCGCTGCTCCTAGAGTGTGGCGCAGATGTCGATTCACGTGACTGTGAGAACAACACTCCACTGCACATTGCTGCTAACAACGGTTGCCCAGAGAATATGGCACTACTTATGAAGGCCGGGGCTCACTTTGACGCTACAAATGCACAGAGGAAGACAGCCTACGAGCTGCTGGATGAGCAGAGCAGCGGGCACCCGGCCCTCTATCCGCTGAACTACATCACCCTTCAGTGCCTGGCGGCGCGTGCAATTGAAAAGCACAGACTGCCCTACAGGGGACTCATCTCTGAGGAGATGGAGGCTTTCATTGAGCTGCACTGACTCCCACTACTGTCCCCTGATGAGGCACCCCTGCACTACTCTTCCTGTTGTCCCCCCATACCTTACTATGACCTGCCACAAACTTCATTCTCCATGCCATTCTCCTCATCTTTGTTTCCTTTTAAACCGCTTCGCTCCTGGCCCTACCAACCTTGTGTCAGACCAAATCATAGCAATAAACAGCCAGCCTCTAGGCTTAAATCTCGGGCTGAGATCCGGTCAGTTATCGCTTGATTCTAATGTTAAGTCACAAAGACTTTCAAAGTGATTGTTGGTTTCTACTGCTGTTTAAAGCAGAGTGGAACTTCAACTTGATATAGGTTTTAATGCATTTTCCCTCTTTTAGTCCCAGTAAAAAGGAGACTTACAGTATAATGGTGCTTGTGTGGTTGGTGGTGGCTGGACTGTATGAAAGATGGGTTTTAGTATTACTGATTGGAAGAATCTGATCATACTAGCCAGATTAACATGCATGAAAATGAAGAGTGAATATGGTAACTCACTTGTTGTTTTGCAGATTGATTCAGAAAGGATGTGTTTGAACAAACTCAACCACCCAAACTTGCTTGTTGGCAATTTCTGCTTGGTTCTGCTTGTTCACATGTACCATCTGCTATGTTTCTTTGATATGGGAAGATGTTGAATTTACTGTGCCAAATGTCAGCCATGGAGCCATGTTCTGTTACAGACTAAACTGGTGGCAAAATGAAAAGCAACTAAAGCAACTTATCTTTTTAATTATAAGCAAAAGTAATAATCTAAAGGTGAGACATACATGAAGCTTCCAGTTCCAGAAGATATTTGATATTTCAGACTGTGACATGATTTGCCTGCAGAGCCATCATTTCGAAAGACTTTTATGAGAGTGAGGGTGAGTGGTATCCCTTTTGACTAAGTAAAAAAAAAAGCTGGTACCGTTGTTTGGCTAACACTCCCCAGTCTCTACACAGACATTTATAACCTATGCAGTTTGTGATCAGAGGCAACGTTGTTCAAGCAAAAATTCACTACATAAACAGATTTTACATGGGATTATTCTTCCATTTTACATGCTTATCTTGACTGAAACCTGCGGCTGCTTCACTGACAATGAATTGGCATCTTCTGAATTTATAAACTAAGAATAATTTCTTGAAATTTCTGCCTATGTCCAAATGAACTATTTCAAACTAGAGCCTAAAGTGTGCCTACATCCCTCTACTTCTAGGTAGTGTCAATGTCAACAAAGATATTTAATTCACTGTCAAAGAAGCAGCATCAGAACTAGGGCATTTTGTGATGATCACAACAGAGCTTAAGCCCTCGTGTTTGTATCCACAAGAAAAGTCACAAGTTATCTGTCTGAGATCATGTGTCATTTCTGTTGTGGAGTGAATTTTCCCTTTAATCTCAGATGCAGTTCACAGAAATGGAACAGATTCTATTTCCTTCCTGCATCTTAGTCTTATTTTTAATAGTCTCTCTTTTGTTTATCTTGTGTCATCATGAATGTTTTATTTGTCTGTCTGTGCTAAGCAACACCAAGTAAGTTGAATGCACACTGAGAGGCTCCAAATCCTAAATAGACAACTTACATTCAGGCTATGAACAGTAACTGCCTTTCTCTTTCTCAACTGATTCGTTTAACTGATGATAACTCAAGAACAAAAGTGTGTTGGAGATACTTGAATAAAATTCAGTGTCACAACATAATCGGTGTGTGCTTGTGTGTGGGTGATCTCAGTTTTGTTGTGCCTTTTCTACATGTGGAAAATCTCACTTTGAATTGTTTTTGATTTGGAAACGAAGCATTAAGTATCCGAAAATTGAAAATGAATCTCTGTGCTCTGATCTTTCACTAGTTATTGAGTACTGTTACTTACAGATGCAGCATTTGCATTAAGAGCATCATTATACATATTTCGATGGATTGAAATGGTTGCAATAGCAGGACATAAAAACCCTACCACCCCATCAGGGCAGCCAGGTCCAGAAAACGTATTTAGAAAGTGGAGGACACATTATATTGGAGTGCATGCAAAGTGTTGCATTAGCAGAATATTAGAAAATAATCAGTGCCCACTTAATTCAGCTCTTTAGACCAAACATGGGCTTTCCACTGCTCTGCTCACATAAACCTGAGGACACTGAAATAAAGCATAACAGAAACTTGATCTTTCTGAGTCCTGCACTCTTAAAGTATAAATAGAGTGCAATTAACGTCACTGCTGCAGGGCAGTGGTAGAGACAGGACACTTACCCTGCTAATTTTAGGGATCTTTTGCCCTAGCTTCAACTCTGAAAATGGGAATAGTGTAATGCTATACAGTCAGGCAGGTCACAGGGTGACTGGCAGAGACCGTACACAGACAACAGAGACTGCATTATTCTGAAGGGAAACAGAAACAATATGAGCTAATTTATTGTAATGAAAGTTGTATTGTAATTGAAAGTTAGCTTACCCTGAAATATTAATGAGCTGCTCTTGTTACTGTGCATTGATACTTTAAATGTGACTGGTGTCATGTCAGCATAGTCAGGAGAGGAACACCAGCTGGTAAAGAGGCGTTCAAGTCCCTGTGACAACATGCATCCACCCTGCTAAATATCATAGATCCAATAGCTCTCTTATAGCTGACCTGACCTCTGACTTTTCTGTAAAGGGTGCCAGGTGATTGTGGTAATTGACATAAATTAAAAAATTGGCATTGGAAGCAGGAGGTTAAGAGGTCAAAGACAGCTGCAAATGTTGGGACACGGAGAAAATGTCTCCTGTGCTGCATACAGACAAAGAGGTGAACCACCAATTCGAAGCACATCTCTTATAAATATGTTCTGTGTGGTAATTTCAGTGCTTTTTAGTGTCATGAAGTAAAACTCATTTTGGGGAGTGTTTCTTTCTGCCAACAAAAGAGACTTGCCAGAGAAACACTGACATACCTGATCCTGGATTCATGAACCTTTTGTGTTAACGCTTTCGATCTCAAGTAAATGCAACATCACATAATAGTAACTTCCCACTAGATGTCACTAGCAACAAAGAAAATCAATCAGAGTGGTTGCCTTTGTCCCTTTAAGTCTGTGTGATAGACTGAAAAACTGTAGCTTCCAATTACCATCAGAAGTGGTGGCAGTTGGTTAATTTTCCTGTCTCTTTCTCACAGTCTGTCAAGCAGACTTTGTGTCAGAGAGCAAGAAAGAGAGAATGAGTCGTTGAGAATGACTTTTTACCAAGCTATTAGGCAGGCCTGAATATGCATTTGTAATAAATCTGGATGAACAGAAATACAGGCAGGCAGAGTTGCTGACTCTGAATCTGTTTGCAGAGCGCTGCACGGGGCCAACAAAGATGTTAGAATAAAGCCTCGTTCACACGGTCCTGAATTGTCATCCTCCAACACCTCATTGGCCCTTGTGGCGGTTGTTTGTTGTTGTGTGACCTAAATAAGACCGAACCCTAAAAATAAAGGCCTGTGTTCGCCTATGTGGCAGCTTTTATAATTAGGGCTATAAATTTCATTTTTTATTTATATTTTCAAGCAAAATTAGTGGGTTGACATGGGCAACACAATAATTGTACCAGAACAGGATCTTTCAGTGACAAACACTATGTGTTGGGTTACATCTGCACATATATAAGGTCCATTTCCCCCAGAATTTTACATATTGCTCATGTTATAAGGTAAAGGGCAGATACTACAGTTGCAATCCAGTTGTCCTTGGTTGGTGTTCAGCTGTTTCCATGTGATGCTTTCATGCTAGCAGCCCAACGTTTTTTGCCCATCATATATGACAAAAGAGCCATCTAGTCCATGCATTTAATTGTCTCTTTGATCTCTTGCCAATATGATGAAATTAAAGGACAAACCCAGAAAATATATTTGGTCCACGTTATGTGTGGTATGAATGTGGAGGGCAAAACATTAGAAACATCTCTCAGTATAATGCAATACAGTTCAACAGCACCACAAACTACACCCAAAAATGACAATACAGTTGAATGAACACCTCTCTGAATCAGTTTAAACATAAACTGAACATTATAACATTCGAGGTAGGATTTATTCCACGGTTGTTGTATTAGTCTGCATTAGTTTTTAACTAAAATAAACTGACAACTGAGTGTAGGTCTCCCACAGAACAAATAACTGTGAGGTTATTAACGCCCAGCATCTCCTCAACAAGAAGTACATAGTTACCTTATCCTATATTATTGTACTATGGTGTTATTAATATATTCCCACAATGTCCCACAGTGAGTTGTGTTTTCCCTACACTATTTTAGTGTCCAGCTATAATTTAGTGAGGGAGTTCTGCTCTGTAGGAGCTGTTCTGGGGCTCTGAATCTGCCAACAGCTATAATTAGACACTAGCCTGTATAATGGGAATCTACTGGAGTTCAAGGTGCTCATCTTCATTTTAGCCCCTGGGGAGCACAGCGGAAAAATCAGTCACCAATACACAAGACCAACCTACATCAGCAACCACCTCTTTGCACCAGTCAGCGATCCAGCCAGAGCTGGAGGAGGTGGGGATGGGGTGGTATTGGGGGTAATAGGGGTGATGGGGGATACGGTTGCTATTGGAGATCTTGCCTGCATCACGTCATGTGTAGGGGGGAGGGGAAGAGCTCCGGTGTGTGTTTGAGAGAGAGAGAGAGAGAGAGAGAGAGAGAGAGAGAGACAGAGATAGATAGAGCGGGGAGGGGGAGGAGAGGAGAGTGAGGGAAGAAAGAGGGCATTAAGGAAAGGAAGAAGGCAGGGAGTATCAATGACATCAACCAGCAGTATCTGAGGCCGCCCGACCAGCCATGCTCTCCCGACAAAAGGGCTGAGGAGCTGCCGTGACCCGCTGCGCTCCCAAGAGGTCGGTCGACAGCCAGGACGGTGGGGGGAAACGCCGGCGATGTGTGCATGCATCCTCCACAAAGACAGACCTTTCTCTGAGTGGAGCTCTGCTGCCACTGGATTACATTTATCCTTGCTGTTTCCGAGGAAGCTTCCAGCTGCAAATCCACCCACATGAATCTACCAGACAGTAAAGAAGACGGAGCACTTTCTTCCAAGGTAACCAGCTTATACAGTTCATGTTTGCAGCCGTGCACCCCACCCAGACGGGTTATTTTCACTTGTCGAATAGCCCTTTTTGGAAACTAAAGACATTTCACCCTCTGCCGGGGTGACATTTCCCCGTTTAGCCTATCTCAGGGGACGGGAGCCTCCTTTGCGTTTTTTTTCTCTGTCATCTCAGCATCACTCGAGACTTTGTTCCAAACGTTTGGGTGAAAATCAGACCGCGGGGTTGAGCAGACCAGGCTGGTTGGCAACAGCGCTGCGAGTGCGCGTCCCCCTTCACCCCCCTCCTTATTGTTGGCTGGGCAGCATTAGGGACCGGGGCAAACTGGCAAAGCCTTTGTTCCTCATCCACTCTCATTTAAAGTGGCTTTTTCTGATGGCCATTTAAAGCTCTTTCCAGATATATAATGGGTCTCATGTTAAGACAGATTTTTTTTAAGTCTCGAAAAAGAAGAAAATATAGACAATAACAATGTAGAACAAAACGCCAACCCTCATGACAAAATAAATACAACACCTGCTTCCTATAGATTTGTCAAGGAGTCAGAGGAAGCTCTAAGTCCTGTTACCATTGTTGATATTTCAATGATGCCACAGCAAAGTAAAAATCCCATTATGATAATGTCATACTCAACACTTCTGAGCGGGGTATCACATGCATATTATAAATCCATATGGCCCATTATACTAATATTAGAATGATTTTTTGGTATGGAAGGCACCAGGTGGCAAGGCGGATGGACTTATTTAGCAAGACTGTTTTCTAGACAATAGAGTGGCTGCTGCATCTGCTACTCTCAAGCATTACTTAAAACAAGCCCATCTGCACATATAGGCAGTGTTTTGTAGTCCATAGACCTCTCATATGTCTATAATTATACGCAGTAGGATTTGCTGTTAACGCAGCCACTCGTGTGCAGGCAGAGTGTAATTTAATCATACATCGATTCATCCTGACACATTTTCCGAGGGCTATTGCTCGTTTGGGATTTAATCATGTACACTCCAAATGCCTGTTTAGGTTTTCTGTATTTCCACTGTGTGGCCTGTGTAAACTGGAAAATTGCACTGTCGTGGTGAATCCGAGGGAGGTCTTCCTCCTCACACACAGATGGGACATTTTCCCTGGGGCACTGTGCGTTTGCTGGTTATTGTTCCAGACCATTTCCACATCCCTAATTATTTTAATCAGTCATTTTTACACATGGATTCTTCTCTTTAATAGAACCCCAGATTTTTGTCCCCCTGGCTTCTTAAATTCCACTCCCTGCCTGACAGAAGTACACTAGCCACACACTTTCATGAAAGGGCCAGGGATCTAGATATTTGCATTATTTTGACAGGGAAAAGTCATTATGTGGAAGCAGAATAATTCAACTGGCAAATTTCCTGTCTCTCAGATCAAATATGCTCCTCAAGAAATGCTCGGCCCCACAGGTATTCATCTAGGCACTGTTAGGAGCCGTACAGCTTATGAAATTAGTGATGGCATGTACTCCCTTAAATAGCATTTCACAGGGTTCAACCATAGGCCTCAATGGTTCCCTGCTCCTTCCAAGCAGATTCCACTGTAAGATCCATCCAGACTTGAATATGCCGGATGACGTGCGCTCCCAGTGGAGCAGCTTTGGTTTCACGTCAAAGGCCTCATTGAAGTCTTATTCCCAGATTCTCACAGCAGCATTACCCTATCTGCTCCGTTCTCTACTTTCCTCCCCTGTGTTGCATTTTATGCCCATCCATGGATTTGCACACTCTCCATTAGCTTTGTTGCAGCAGTCAGCTGGAAGGAGGCATGCTACTTTGATGCTGGGAGCGTAGCCACCTGTATTACAAGCAGACAGAAACTTTGTTGTTGTCTAGGCATTGATATTAATTGACCTTTTCAAAGCCTTCCAAACAGTGAGCTTTTGTCTGCTTCTCTTGTTTATTCAGGGGCTGCTGAAAACAATGCATACAGCATGCAGAGTGAACCCTGTAGGGCTGGGCAATATGGTGGTGAAATTCTTACTTATAAATTATTAACAATATTAAGAAGAATACTCTTTCTGATGTTGAACTATACAGTAACCGTCTTGATATCTTGACACAACAATTGTATATATAAAGCTAGGATATACTGTATATCTATACATAGATAGGAAGAACCTTCAGGAAAAGCAACAGAGGATCCAGGATGTACAATAACATGAAAAATCTTTATTTATTAATTTAACCTTTGCCTAACCAGCAAGTCTCTTGAAATACATTATCTCTAGTTGGGCAATAAATCAACATTTTTATTTATGGACTTTCTGTGAAATCATATTATCAATATATTATAAATATAAAGGTTATAAAGGAGGTATTTAAGTTCTTGTTTTACACGTGTGAAGAGTTTTGCCTGATGTAATGCAGAGCAAAGTTCATTGCACTCTGATTATTTAATGTGTGAACTTGTATACATTAGCTATATAATAATGTATATTGATTTTGAAAAAATACTATATTTATATTCATTTCAACCATATCGGCCAGCCCTAATTGGTGTGATTGCTATGGGAACACACAAACAGTCAATGAGCTCCAATCACATAGCACAATAGCTGTGTTCGACTGTATGGAGTTCATATTGTGCCACAATGAATCGTCACATCTAATCATAAAAACTCAAAACTACCCACAACAAATAATGAATGTGTGCATCATCAAATATCCATTAAACATTTGCACATGATTGTGTAAAACAAAAACTTCAATTATTGGTTTGAAATAGATAATAATATAACACAATATGATCATGTCATCTGGATGCAATTTTGCTGATAAGCAGTAAATGATCATTCAATTCAACAACAAACAAAAACAAAACATAGTCTTTTCATTCCAAGATAGTGGAGTACTACAAATAACACTTAAAAATAACTCTGTGTAAAGTGATTTAAGAAATATCACACTGCATTATCATTTAGACCCAAGTCTGCCTACTTTTTAGCCTAATTTTGACTGGTTTGATGTCCTCCCTAGCTGTGGGTGAACTATGTAGACAGGTTATTTATATTTACATTTAAATAAAATATTAGACGTGATAGAAACTCTGCCATAGCCTTGTTGTGTAAAGACCCCTCTCAGTCTGTTTCTGAGGGTCTCTATAGCGAGCCAGACCCATAATTATCCTTTTTTCAACCAGGAGGTCATTTGCAATTATGTGTGTGCGTGTGTTCATCGTTTGGCTGTGTTTCCGTGTGTACATATGAGTGAAGGCTAAGAGATAGGTTGTGACTTGACTGATGCCCTTCTTCAGATGAATCAGAGTTTCTGATGTGTCAGCAGGGATGAATAATGCACACTCCTCCACTACCTCTCTTCTCTTCCTCTCTTTTCCACCTCTTGTCTTCAGTCGTTCGCCTCTCTTTTCATCACAACTGCCACATCTGAAGACATCTTCACCTTCCTCTTCACCCCTCCCCCTCCTCCTCTCCCTCTCCTCCCTTATGCAAAAGAGGGCATCATCTCCCCGTTGGTGCTGCTGCTGCCTCGCTGTCCTCTGGTCAACCCTCCTCTGTTCGTCAACAGCGAACTCATTCTTCTCATCCCCAATGAGATTTCGCTGTTGTCTTTGTCAGCTGAAGTTTTACAGAGTCTCCAGTAGTTTCTGCACGTTGCATGACACGAAACATGTTTTCTGAGCTTTTTATTCTGCTGACATTTGCGCTGAAAATGGCTAAATGTGTTGATGTACACAGTTCATTATCCAATCATGGGAGGAGGGGGTGCAGCCATTGACTCGGTTTGACAGTTACATCCCTGACTGACAGGAGTCATTAGGAGGGTAGAGCTGAATGACAAGATGCCTGACAAAGCAGGAGACAAATGGCCTAATCAGAACTTGGAGAAAGAGTGGGCACCCTCCACTTTGAAGTGTACAGTTAGCCGCCAATAAATGTTCAAACGGCAGAATATTCTATGCACCTTGCTTCGAGAGCTTGACAAGACCTCAAGAGTATTTTCAACTCTTGGTGCAGAGGGTTGGATGAATTCATTTGGACTGGATGGGTGCCAAAATATTTTTGAGATCTTTGAAAACATGAAATAATAAGATTTTTACTTGGCTTTGCTTTATTTTGGTGGGATGAAAACATATGAATGCTAATGCAAACAGCAACATCTCTGTGTCCGTCATGTAATACCTTTTCTTACTAAGTCTTATTATGAGTCAAGGGCCATTATCTCATTATATTCATTGTGTGACAAAAGACAGCATATGATTAGCTTAGCTTAGCTTTCATAGCCCTGTGTGTGAATATGTCATACTTTTTAGTGTTGGGAGAGGGCAAAGATCAAGAATGCATTCTGCTGGTGCTCCCTATCTAGTCAGCCGTTAAAAGACAAAAAGAGTAACTAACCCAGAGACTGGGAGACACAGACCTTGTTGTGAGACGTTTAAGTTTTAACTATCGGTAAAAACTAAATAGTTCCTACATGAAACTGAAACAAGGTCTGTGGATTATCTTGAGTAACTGGGTCATGACTTCTGAAAAGAGACATTGCTGTTGAGTTGAAATTGAGTACAGATGCTAATGGTCACCACAGGATGTGATGACTTTGGTGATACCTTGACTTTTCTTCTAATGCCACCATGAGACTGAATTTGTGGTTTTGAGTGAAATGTCTCAACAACTATTTGATGGATTGCCATGAAATTTGGTGACATTCATGTCCCCCTCAGGAAGAATTGTAATAACTATGATGCTCCCTTAAGTTTTCACCCATCATCAGGTGAAAAAATTTCAGTTTGTCCATTACTTTGGTTTATGGTTGTACCTGCTAAACTAATAGCATTCGCATCACCCTCAGCTGTACTTTGTGTTTAGTTTGTGTGTTATTTGCAAATGTTAGCATGCTGACACGCTAAACTATGATGGTGAACATAGGCTAAGCATTACACCTGCTTAACATCAGCTTGTTAGCATTGTGAGCATGTTACCATGCTAACGTTAGAGCATGGTAGCCTTCTTTAAAAAATATCTGAGTAATTCTACATTACCTAACAAATAGACATGGTGACTGTGCCACCTATCCAAGCTATGTGTGCCCTACTGTTGTCAGCTCTACAAATCCAAGAAAAGAAAAGGACATCTCTCTTGCATCAGTAAAACAGCTCTGCTCTACTGAAAGACCTTTACCATGCAGGATGGAAGAGGGACAATGTCCAGGAACCTTGCAGCTCTGTTTCATCATCACAACTCACAGACAGAAAACTAAAAGCTAGAAGATTAGACTCTCTCTGGGGTCAGCAGAAACATTCAGCCGTCTGTGATGTGTGTGTGTTTGTGTGTGTGTGTGTGTGTGTGTGTGTGTCTGTGTGTCTGTTTGTGTGCGTGTGTGTGTGTGTGTAGGTGCAAGTGGTGGTAGTGGGGACTGGTTGGCATGGCTCTTGAATACAGCCCCACATTTGTTTGTGGCATTTCATGATTACTCTGTCTCCCCAGTGCTGAAGCATGCCAGGGTGGATGAAGCATTTGTTTGACGGAGGTGAGAGTAATGGCTAGTCATTGGTGGAAAGCATCCGTGCGCAAGTCTGTTACCCTTGACAAGCATTTCATCGCTTCACTTACCGGGACACACTCTCCATCTGATTTCAGCAATGAGACAGAGGACAAATGCAGTTTTTCTACCCCATTACTCCGGTTTTCAATTCTATTCACAACTTTATCGTCCCTCAAGGAGAAATTCATTTGGCGTCACAAATCTCATCTCCATCAGGAAGTCAGGCAATGGCTGGTTAGTGACAGAACTGCTAAGGCTGGTCGCCTGTGCAGCACGTAAATAGGATTTGTTCATCAGCATATGCAGCCTCAGAAATCAATACTACTTCTATTCAGTAGTGAATTCTTTAGGTTAATGGCCATGTAAATTGTCAGTAATCAGCTTTTTTGGCTACATCTTGGTGCTATGAATAGGCCGTTACTAAAGACCATATACCGAACAGTAAGGAGTGTGAAATGTATGTCATTGTTCTATAGATGATCTCAGTGTTGTTGCAAAGCTGTGTTGCAGTTGTGAGATAATGAGCTCTCAGTGGACAACATATCATGTGACCAATCCAGACAGGTGATACCATGGCAGCACAAATACACAGGAGAGAGTTGGATCATGGGCAAACACAACAGTGTGTCTCCAGAAAATTAATAAGCACCTCCCAAAGGGACCGGAGGTATTTTACATAAGCAAAGAATGAATAAAGGGTTGATTCAAGACTGCAGCACACGAGTGGGTAACAGTGAACACGTAGTGCAGATCAGTGCTTGTAAAGCGGTATGGTGTTGTGCCAGGTGTGTGTTGATATTTGCAATGTTGTGTGCTTGCAAAGGATGATGATATTCATTCTATAAATCAATAAAAGGATGAATCCATTTGACGTTCATCTACGGAGCTAACATTAATGACATCCCCACTGAATAATTCTATATGAATAATCAATCAATATGAGGTTTTTAAAACAGAGCGCTGTGTTTCTCGAGGCTGCTGTTATCACTCTCAAGACACGCTTATCCGCAAGCCCTGAAATCTGCTTTACAGAACCTGACTTTGTCGTCTGACTGATGTGTAGGTTTTGCTTAACAGCTGAAACAGTGAGGGGAAAATGGCTGGCATGTCTCATTAATGAAGCACAATCGAAATATGATGATGGCTGGGATGATGACAGTGACGTCCAGGGAGATGAAGGTGTTCTCTGTTGTCAGGGAGCCTTAGTCCTGCTCCAGGAAAAGCTCACTAATTGGCTGCGGTGTGTCTTGGCTGACAGGGTCTTTACTGTTTGTGTGTGTGTGCGCTGCTTGATAATCATTCATTTTATTGAGAAATGATGGTGAAAATTTTGGGGATGACAGCCATACGTGAATATAGATAGATAGATAGATAGATAGATAGATAGATAGATAGATAGATAGATAGATAGATAGATAGATAGATAGATAGATAGATAGATAGATAGATAGATAGATAGATAGATAGATAGATAGATAGATAGATAGATAGATAGATGACACAAATATATTCATGTAAAATATATTTACACTGTACAAATTGGTGTTTTGCTTTAAAGAATGATGGGAAAAAGCCTTTCACACCGTTCTCATCCTCTTATAGCCACAAACAGTGTCATAAGCAATGCATTCTCATTATTAAATTATTAATTACTAAACTAAATTATGAACGAAATCACTAATTACAAACTAAATCATTAATTTGCCCAAAAATAACAAAACTTAACCAGTGATAATTTATTTAAAATACATTTATTAACAGTGTTTCGGATTAATGTGAAGAAGCAACCGTGTGGCTTATATTTGAATCAGGGATTGACCCTGTAATCGGATAATTTAAACAATACTTCTTCTCTCATATGTCAGAGCTGTTTAACAATTAGGGATATACATGCAAGTGCATAACTATGTGGACATCAGTATGTATACACAGTTCTCTCTCCCGCTAGGATAAGAGTGTGTGCCAGCCTTAGATATGCTAATTGGACAGTGAGTTGACAAGGACTCAACCATCAGCCTGCGTAATGAGCCGCTGCACAGAAGATCGGCTGCCTCTGAAGACCAAGCAGCAGAGAGAGAGGTCACTGACAGAAATTAGGAAATATGTTGGGTGTTTGCGAGCTCTGTGTAGTCACTTCAGCTGAGTGAACATTGCGTAGGTCTGTATGTGGACATGCACGCACTTTGTTGTTCTGAAAACTTTCACCTGTCAGGTGAAACTGTATCTGCAAAATGTAAAAAAATTTTGCATGATAAAAACCCAGCCATGTTGGATGACATTGCATTTTTGGCATTACCCTAAGGGATTTGAAAGAGGTTTATGAGCCTAAGGGTTTGAAAAATTGAGTCAGCTCATGGAGGAGCAAGTAATCCTTCAACTTATTTGAAAGCATGAAAATTGTTGAAATTGAAGCTGTGAGGTTTGTGTGATGCATAGCTCCCTTTTTAAACCAAATTTGGGACTTGTTAAAGCATATATATTGTGGGCACATTCACAGTGACTCTTACTTACTTTGATGTTCAAAAAATAAAAATATTATACACAACATTCAGCTGTTATTGCAACTGAGAATCAGGTCTATTTGGGCCTGTATTTTCAAAGAAATACCTTAAAGATGTGAAAAGAAATTGTGCTTTGTTAAAGTGAGCATAAGCAGTTAGTGAGTGAAAGTAGCACCTCAGAAAACACGTGGCACTACATTAGAGATTGATTAAAGGACCATTAGTTGTTGAAATAAAGGTTAGAGAATCATGAACTGTAATTTAATGTAATTTAAACAAATATTGCATTACATTATATTCTAATGATAATGTGGCTATATTTAACAGATATATGATATTATGATAGCCTCCTTACAGTATCTAATTTAAATGAAATGTTTCAGCAACACTAACTGTAACTTTCACTTAACCTATAAATACTTTTACTGTGTTCCCTCTGTTCTGATCCCCACCGATAATCTGCCCTATATGTACTTTTATACCATTTGGTAATACATTTCCTGCTTAGCGGGAGCCACGCCATCTGTTGCAGGCTCATCCGAGGCTGATGCATCCATTACTGGATGCCTCTTTTGAGCTGTGTTGGTTTGTCTGACCTTGGAGCCCCTTTAAGATGCGTGGGTGTACATTTGCCGCGCTATTGTTGGGCTGCCGCAGCTTTGCTATATCCTGGACATGCAGAGACTGAGGTCAAAGGGAAACTTTGAGTTTGGTTATTTTAGCACATTAGGATTGGGGAGGGAGAAAGTTTCAGTCACGCTTCTCTCTCCACCCCTCCTTTTGTTCCTCAATCACAAATCCATGTGTTGTCTTGGCTATGAAATGGAGTCGTGATGAACAAAAACCGAAGTATATGCAGAATATTTTAATGGGGAAAAGTGATCTAACAGTTGAAATGGTCAGACGTAATGGTCATGCTGGTGTGCAATTCTATTGATGTGCTGATGTTGTGCAGTTTGAAAGGCTGATAGCTTCTTCACTTCCTGCTAGGATTAAACAGAATGGTCCGACAGCGAGGATGTTGCAGTAAATGGGGCTAAAATGAAGGAAATCAAAGTGTAGAGTTGAGAAAATCTTATATAAGCAGAAGTTTGTCATTCAGTCGTCTTTTAATGCTTAGTGCACATGTCCTCTCCCCTGTTAGCTGCAGGTGATCAGTTAATTAAATTGTGGCCGCAAGCAAAACTCATGCTCCCTGCCAGAGAAAGCCAGAGAGAGGATGTGGGTGGATACAATTATTTATTCTGTTTTGTCATGATCCTAAGAAAGCTATTTTTATGACTTGGATAAAATCATGCCGTTTTCTTTTTTTGAAGATCACATAATAAAATATAAAAGGATACTTCCCAGTGGAGACACGTGGACATGTAAGAGAGATTTGAAAGCACTCATACAGAGAGTGCACACTCCACAGTTGAATACATACATTTTCATCAAAAAGGGAGGCAGAAAATGTGCAAAATTTACAATATTGAAATTAAAAACCTTCAGTTGCAACAATTTATTAACACATTATCAACACAAGTACAGATCTAATGTCTGTACTCACCTACCACACACTGTAGCCTTTAACCTAGATGAAAAGAAAGAATAAATAAAAATAAGTAAATGGATATGTCATCAAACCGTTATTGTATTCTCCCTCTATTATTCCAGACATGAACAAGAAAACATATATTTTTCAAATAAATAGAAAAAAATATTTTTGTGAACTTGTGAACTCAAAAATGCAACAGGTAATTTCCTCATGATTGTTTATGATTTATTTAACCTTATTTTAACTAGGTAAGTCTCATAGAGGTTGGAAACCTCTTTAGCAAGAGATACCTGGCCAAGACAGTAGCATATAAAAACAATACAAAATCAGCCAACAGATCAAACAGTACTAAAAACACATAATAATACTGAAATAAGGCTGAGAGTAGGCTAAACACAGACACACTTAAGAATGGAGTCATTTATGATTTCACGAGAAAATACAAGGTGTCTTTTCTATAGGTGTTAACCTCATTAAATTATTTTTATTATCAACCACAGTTCAGAGCGATGTCTTAAAATTGCCTTTGTTTGACCAGCAGTCACCCCCCCGTGATTACATTTAAAGTGACAAATCAAGCTAGTCAATTAGTCAGAATAAAGTGTTAAATGATTATAAAAGCCAGAATCCATGTTAGTGACTACATTTTCTGATCGACTAATGGGTGAATGAGGACCTGTTTTAGCAGTATACTGCTAGAAAAAAACAACACATAATACATAATTACATGTATGGGCTTTCCTTCCGTGCCTACAGGTTTGGTGTGGGATTGCTGTTTCCATGAGTCATATTTGCTCTCAGCAGAGTTATTTGAAACTCAAGCAGTAATCCTTGTTTACAGCTTCAAACCAGTGATGAAAATTGTTGCTTCTGGATGGGAATGTTATTGCTATTTGTCAATACTTCCCATGATAACACTGTTTGGGCGTGTGGAGCAACCATAGTCCTAATTTCAGCATTCTGCAGCATTAAGCAACAGTGATAGAGATTTTAGTTGAGGCACTCGAGTCTCCAGATTCATTGATATTCAGGGCAAAGAATCACAGTATTTGAGTGACAGGTGTGTTTTCTTGTTAGAGAAGAGCCTCAGATAGTTTATTTCCACTGCTAAAAATGTAACCAGGGCGGTGCAGCTCATGCCTGCAGTAAGCCGTGCTTCATCCTGTACCTCTGATCCACAACGTGTGTGTGTGTGTGTGTGTTTATGAATGTGTGTGTGTGTATATTTGTGTGTCTGTGGGCTGTTTAAGAGCGAGAAAAGGGAAGTGTGAGAGAGTGAGTGCCAATCTCCCCCATGATGCTGTGCCATCTGCCATCTTTATGTGTGTTTGTATGTGTGTGTGCTTTTATGTGTGTGTATGGCACTGTAGCTCCGGGGTCATAGGAAACGTGAGGTAATATCAGTCCCAGCCCCTCCTTGTATCTGACTAATACACGGTTCCTACTCCAAACTTTTACCCTCCAAGCTGGCACACAAAGCCATGCATAATTCAAGACAAGGCTATTTTTATGCTGAAAAAAAATTAAGTGTGCACTTCAGTCATTGGTAAAAATGTGAAAGAGGACAAATGACAGTGGATGTGATCTTATTATTCAACCCTAAAAAGCTTTGTGGTGCATTGCACAGCCATATAATTTTTCCCCCCTCCCATCGTGTTCTCCTAAGATATAAATAAAAAAGAAAGTTTTCTGATCTTTTTTTCCTGCTGAACCAGGTCCCCCAAGCATCACAACACACATGCAGCATTTGCTCACAGTGCTGGATCCAAATTAAAGCTAAAATAAATTTAAAAAAAGAACAAGAGCTTCCTATCAGGTGTACTATCTTGCAGCTAGCATGGTGCCGCAGGAAACAGATCTGGTCTTTCTATGAGTGCTCATGGCTCGTTGTCATGGAGACAGGCCTTGTGAGACCATCTCAACCCACTTGTGGTGAAAGGCATCATGGGTAAAGTGTGTGTGTGTGTGGGGGGGGGGTTGAGAAAAACAAAACATGTCATCTTCCAACTGCCCCAGCGGAGCAGGAGCAGGTTGGATGCCACCTAAACAATGGTATTTCATCAGCCTGATGGAACACAATAACCGGTGTACATTTCACCACCTGAGCTATGGTGTCACTATCTGCTTCCCCGCAATAAATAGCACATATATCCCCATCAATCTATCTGTCTGGCTGACCATCTGTGTTGTCACGCTGAAAAGGTAATAAGACCAACCCCCCCACTGGCTTCTCTCTGGATGCTGAGCCAGATGATCAGGGAGAGCAGGTTGTCATATCAGTGAGGGGGCTGTAGAGACTGTAGGCAGGCCTGAGTCATGAGAATATTCATGCTCACAATGCTCACACCTTTTAATTCTTCCTCTATGACAAGCAAAGTGCACGGCCATTCTCTATCTACGAGTCCAGAGAGGAAGAGCAAGTTTGAAAGCGTTAAATACCATTAGCACAAGCGCAGACATGCCCAAACCGGCCTTCTCTGCTGCTGCGCCTGTGCATCTGTTTTGGCTCGCTCGCTCCCTCCACGTTCACAGCTGTGGGACGCTCTAAGCCCTTTTGTTTGAACTGTGTCAATGGACCAGCAACAGCTGGAGCAGCCAGTTCAGGGCAGCTGCGGAGAAGAAGAGGATTTGGATACAAGCAGAGGTTAGAGTGTGTGCATAGAAAGAGGAGATGAATGATAGGATGCCTCGAAGGAGATGGCATCAAGAGAGGTGAGGCTAAGGAGGGAGAGGAGAAGGGAGGGAAGGGATGAAAGGAGATGTGAGAAGAGGAGATTTCAGGAATATGGCGACTAATACAGGAGTGAGACGAGGGTAAGATTAAGGATTAGGTAGAGGGTGAGCGACTACAGTGGAGGCAGAGCAGAGAGGGCTTTGTCAGCAGGTGGAAGACAACAGGGA
Organism: Siniperca chuatsi; assembly: GCF_020085105.1. Taxonomy (NCBI): domain Eukaryota; kingdom Metazoa; phylum Chordata; class Actinopteri; order Centrarchiformes; family Sinipercidae; genus Siniperca; species Siniperca chuatsi. The sequence goes on along the minus strand of NC_058054.1, from coordinate 17,877,266 downwards.
GGGGTGGATAAACTGAGAATGATAGATAGGGTTAGACTGAGGTCACAGAGAGATATAAAGGCCCCAGCAAATCCACCACACAGGACAGAGGCAGCAGACACTGCAACATACGAGGAGTACCTAATGTTTCAGTGGCTCCACGCAGAGCAGTATTCCTAGTTAGATTAACGGTGCCAAATTGAGTTTCCGTAAGAGGAGAATTTACTTAACATGCTGCCAATGGTGCTTGAATGAGCTCTGATCAGATTTCTCTTATCACATTGTTCAATTGAAAAAAGGGGATGCTGAAAGCTTTTCTATTCAACGGCTATTACGCAGCGCGAGATAAGACGAGGGCAAAGCACTGCGAAAAAGAGCCTGTATCAGATAGACAGCCATGTTTTCAGATGAGCTATTTTTAGTGTAGGAACTGGCAGACAGTAATGTGTTTGAGCAGGTCATTAGCTCAATAAGTGGTTGGAGGAGTCTTTGAATATGTAACTCACCAGAAATGCCTCTTTTATTTAGTAAAGGCGAGTAAGGGTCGACCTAATCTCTGCTACTGCATTTCTGCCTGTGTATCGGGGATGTCGGGGTGAAACCGTATTTATGGGTGTTTGCCCATATTTATGTGCCAATCACACTGTGCTCTGTCACCTGTGAATACATATTATGTCTCTCCTAGGGCATATATGTTATCCTGTACTTTTACTTGAAGGTTGACATGTATTTGTGTGTTATTTGGCAGGTTAACAAAGGTTCCTTTCTCATCTGGCAGCCCAACACATCGGGCAGAGGGGTGAGGGTCGGGAGAGCTCGATAAGACTGGAGTTATTGACTCCCAAACAGGGTGCTTCTGCACAACTTGTCTAAATTTCTGTAAGCAGACAGAATTATGAATTATGTCCGGACTTCCAGATGTGTGCGACTGCATGTGTTTATGTGAGGAAAGGGAGTGAAATACTGACGGAGATCCCCCCCCAAGGCTAGGGATTAACAAGAGGGTGGACATCTATTAAAGCAGAAGTTTCTGATACACTTGCTGTTATTGAATTTTGCTGCTTTCCTACTGACCCCTCAATCCTCTTTGTTTTAAGTGTTTTCCATTTCCACACTGTGGATGTATTATTGTATTAACACTTTTATGTGCCACCAGAACAGTAAAATACTGAACACTAAGAAGGAATTAGGCCAGAGCTAAAGTAAAATGAAATTATTAGGATGTCTGAGAGGGGAAAAAAACTCTAAAAAATGTATCATTGCAGCTCATTTCACGGCTCACTAGAAAAGGAGACTTATTAATACAGAAGCACTATGCCGAAAACTATTTCAGTCTGTTTCTTGTCATAGTTGTTGAGCAGTGTCTCTATTGTTCTGGTATTAGTTCAGTCAGAGCTGGCCTGCTTGAGCTGTTAATCCCAAATCAGAAGTGCTCTGGCTAAATCAAAAGACCTAATCCTGCATTAGCATGAATTTGTCTTAAATTTTCTTCATGAGGATGTTCTCTCTGCATCTGTATGAATTATTGTATGTTTTCCCTCTTCCCCCTCATGGTGTACTGACATTTCAGCTACTGCTCTAAAAGCAGAACGATGAATCAGAGGTGGAGGAAATGTGCCTTTCATTCGTTTCAGCTAACCTTCGTGTTTTTTGGTGTCTGCAGAGTGCCTACCCCTGTTGAGTGAAGCACTACTCGTATCTCCGTCATCTCCAACCAACCCACGGTGGTGCCATGCCGCTGCCCAGTACAGGTGGAGTTCTAGCCCAGTCCAGGAGGCCTATCCTGGGTCTCCGCCTTAGCCCCTCTCCACTGTGTCTCCTGCTGCCTTTGATTATCCTGCTAACCAGCTCTTTGAGCAGCGTGTGTGGAGCACCAGGTATGACGATAAGTAGTCAGTCTGTCTGTCTGTCTGTCTGTCTGTCTGTCTGTCTGTCTGTCTGTCTGTCTATCTATCTATCTATCTATCTATCTATCTATCTATCTATCTATCTATCTATCTATCTATCTATCTATCTATTCAGTTTCAATTCAATTCAGTTGGGATTTATTGGCATGGGAAACAGATGTTAACATTGCCAAAGCATGTGTAAAATAAAAACATACATAAACAGAATAATTATGATATTAAAATATATACAGATAAGTATAATAGAATAATAATAATAAGCCTCATCTGCCGAACAGTGACCACATGTTCTGTTTTTTTTTTGGTTTTGTTTCTTTGTGTCTTCCTTTTTCGATTGCCAGTCTGTGGTCACTGAGCCTGTACTTTGTTAGGATCTGCTTCTGCATTCTATCTCTGACATCTATCTATTTGTCTATCTCTCTGTCTGTCTGTCTATACCTGTACCCTATAAATGCGATGTCCAAAGGTGTGAATATATGTGAATGTGTGTGTAGATGTGCACATCCTTGTGTGTGTGAGTGTGTGTGTGTGTGTGTGTGTGTGTGTGTGTGTGTGTGTGTGTGTGTGTGTGTCAGTACATCAGCTCTGGACTATGGCTGTTAATATGTTTTGATAAGCCAGGAGGTCCCATCAGCATGTTCCTCATCATCTCCTTGATTACAACATTTCCACATATTTCCTGCCTCAGTGGTCCACACACACACACACACACACACGCACACACACACAGACACGCACGCTCTGACACACACAGCTGTCACTGCTCTGAAAATATACCAAGTGTATTTCTTGAAAGCGGATACTGGCTAAATATGGAGATAACACTTCTCACTGTTAGGAATGGGAATTGTCTAATGTATTTTTCATTTTCCATTTGTGTAACCAATTTGAGGCCATGATCCTTTGAGAAGACTGACGTCAGATTGGAAATATTTTTATATTCAGTGAGGAGGTAGAATTACACAACACCGAACTTTCAGTTTAAATGTTGTGGGATTGGAGATGTCTGCCTTTAGACCACCTACAGTGTATTTCTGCAGAAGAGTGAGCTCTGTAAAAAAGCTCCAGCTGCTGAATCTTTCTAGCTTCCTCAATAAAGAAAAACTGACAAAGAACTAAGAAAAACATCAAACTCAGTTGTTGTTTTTGTCTTGCATTAACAATATGTATTGAATAACTTATAAATTAGAGTGAAGCAATAAAATAGAAAGGTTTCAAATCTGACCCCCTCCAAAATATCCAAACAAAATGTATACTAATTGGCAACAGGGAACTTTTCCTTTGGTCAAGAACCACTGAAATATAATGCCTGAAACCTAAATTTAAATAGATGAATCTATTGTTGTAATTTCCTAACAGTAGTGAATTTTTTGCAAACCTTCACTGTATTCGTCACTGTTTCTTCTGCAAAGCGGATCCAATTTTAATGATTTTTGCACACATCAAATGGGAACGTCCTAGATTGCAGGTGTGTACACTGTCTGGCTGTTGAATAGAAATAAAGTTGGCTGCAAAGTCACACAGAGACAGAATGTCTAATTACCCAAAGGTATCACAACATTACTTATTTGTGAATAATTGTTTCCACACAATAGGGCCACCTAACAAGGAAAACCACTTATTCTTAATAACTCCTACAGAGTTGACTTGGTTAGCACTAAATTCTTATTGATTGACCTGTGTACTCAATGCCTTTTTTGACAGATTTTAGATTCTAGTTCATGGTTAAGATCCATTCAAATGTTATTATTAAACAGTATATTCTTCATGTCAAATTTGAAGATGAATTAATTAGTTAAATGGTGATGTTATAACAGACAACAAGTACTCTTAAAAAGTGAGATTTGTTTGTAGGCCCCCCGTGTCTCTGCAGATTCGGTGGCACAACTCAAATCTCTTCCACCTTTTTGAAATTTAATACATTAATTTCAGACTTGATACTTTTCCATTATTGTTTTGAATTTTATGCAAAACATGTTATGTTATATATTTCCCCCATCAAAATGATCTACATTTAACTTTCAAACACTATGTCAAACTCATGCGAATGAAGTTAGGAATAATTCCTCCATTTTCTCTCCTGCAACTACACAGCACACTCCAACTGCCCTCATCATCTTTGTATCACAGAATTATTTTTGTTGCACACATTTGGCTGTGAGACGCAAACAGATTTGACAGCAAAGACACACAAACAGGAAGAGATGCATTATTAAAAGTGGCTTAAAGGCTTGTCAGACCACAGCTGGTTGTACTTAATACCTTTGCCATAAGTAATGTTTCTTTAAGGCACTAGGTAATGCAACATTTCACCAGGTGTTACACTCATTTCCCCAAAAAGACAAATTAAACGTGTATTTCTTTAACTCAAAACCTGATTATAGCATAACTTCAAGCAAACTCAGAGTTCCAAATACTTTTTTGTTCACATGGCATGCTAACTACCCTATTACACTATACCTGCTGGTCCCAGTCATATTTGAGCACAGCAGTAGTCAGTCAGTCAGTCAGTCAGATGATTACATCTTACAAAGGTGTTTCATTAAAACAGGCTAGTGGTAGATCAGTGGTAGACCTGGTCCAGTGCAACAAAGTGAAACCTACTATTAAAGAGACAGAGCTCTTCATTAGTCTCTCATTTTCCAGGCATGAACCTTCCAATCATAACAAGTCTCTGTTCAGTGCAAATCCACCCACAGCCAGTGCCTTGCAGGGTTTTCCCCTGGCTTTCAGAAGAGGCTTAAGTGGTAACATTGCCATTGGGGTCGGTTTTGCACGAGGATTGGTGTTGAAGCGCATTTAAGAGAACACAGTTTTGGACTCAACATAAAGCCACTGAAACCCATGTAGAAGCTCTAAGAAGCACATGAAATTCATTCATAATCCCATAGCCAGGAGAAGACAGTTTTCAGCCATGACATTTTTTGGACTTTTGATAGTTCACATTCTCATATTGTTGGCAGGGTAAAAGGGCAATTTGCTCGATACTCTGTGTGCCTTTCTGAGTCTAACAAGCAGGAAATATCCTGCTCTTGAGTCCTAAAATGATGGGCATAAATTTGTTCTGATTGACTATACTGAACCAGCTTTTTGCTTCTTCCTGTTGGGGATTATGGCAAGCATAACATGAAACCACTTTATTTCTGACATTCAGAGTGGGTCTTTTAGAGGCAACACAGTGCAGCAGGCACAGGAGCAGTCTTTTGACATGGCGTTATTCCAGTTACTGTCAAGGCATTGTAGTGAAACTGGAAAGTGGTCTGTTTGGCTGTTAGCCAGTGAAGTGAGCATGTGTGGGAAGACGTGCAAACAGGCTTTAGAATCTGCTAGTGATTATTTGATAGGCAGTTTGTTGTTTTGTTCCTGTTCTGTCTTCAGAGCAGAAGTGAATCAACACAGCAGGACCTCACCCACCCAGACACAGGGGGAGTGGGAGGAGGGATCCAGGTTGCTATGGTAAGGGTCATCCTGGCTTCACCCTGATGGATAGCAGTGATTCTGTAGCTGAGGAGGAGTTAAGCTGGGCACCATGGCAACAGGTCTCTGACAGATAGCAAGGGGTGGGTACATGAAGTTGTTTGATTGATCTGACTCAGCTGCTGTGAAAAATATAGGTTCAGTACTGTTGGCTCAATATCGGACTAATGGAAGTTGCTATTTTCTTACAAAGGGCAACTACTGCACTTATACATCAGATGCATCATAACAGCCAGAATTGTTCTCCTCAAAGTCTCCCCAAAGCTGGAAATTAACACAACTAAATTGGTATACAGTATTCATTGTAAGATCATCAGAATCTGCAAGTGCAAATCCCCTATAGGTATTAGAGTGTGCCGCCACAAAATGACACCTCTGGTATTAATACATTTAAACCAATTATATGCTGTGAATTTTCAGCCAACACTTCTCCTACCTGTGAAACACTCATGTGTCATGACAGCGTTTGCTGCATGGAGTATGAGGGTAGCCTGCCTTGTAGGAAGCAGAGAGAGAGGGGAGGGGAGGGGAGGGAGAGATGGACAGAGAGAGAGAGAGAGAGATGTTCCTCTGAAGCCCAACCCCATCTTTTATTTATGACCCACAGGAAGTCCTTCAGCATGTCCTCTAGATGATACCCAGGAAGTAAGCACAACACGCAGCCATCAGAGTTCAAGTCAGCCTGACCAGTCACTGACAGTGAGATGGGGTGTGGTCAGCCGGGGGTTGGAGTCAGTTTGATGTCCTCTGGGTGTAAGGGTATCAGTTTTCATGCTTGTGCTTTTATTAATTTTTTTCTTCTTTTTTTCTTCCCCTCTCTGTCTCTCTGTCTCTCAGCTCCCCCAAAGTTCACCAAGATTCCCACAGACCAGATCGGAGTGTCAGGGGGTGTGGCATCATTTGTGTGCCAGGCCACTGGCAATCCCAAGCCGGTCGTCTACTGGAACAAGAAGGGCAAGAAGGTCAACTCCCAGCGTATCGAGGTGGTTGTCACAGTGCACAATTGTTAACTCCTACTGTAGCAGCATGAGAAATACAGAGCAGTATATCCAGTAATAAAGATGTATTAATATATGAATGTATACAATATAGTAATTACTATGTCTAGGTTATACAGTATATTTCTAGATAGACAGATCTCGCAATATTAATACTTGCTAGATTAGATGCTGATTTTAATATTAATTGTTATAATTCTGTTTTTGGATTCTAGATATGCTATAACCTTGTTTCTTAAAGAAGTGAAATACATTTATTTGATTTCTTGCTGGGAGTTAGATGAGAAGATTGTCTGTATGCTAAATATGAAGCTAGATCCATGAGTCGATTAGCTTAGCTTAGCATAAAGACTAGTAGCAGGGAGAAACAGCTAGCCTGGCTTTGTCCTAAAGTAACAATTAAATCCACCTACCAGCATCTCTAAAGCTCAATAACATGCTATATATAATTTGTTTAATCTGTTCAAAAACTTTGGACAGAGCCAGGCTAGCTGTTTCCCCCTGCTTCCAGTTTTTATGCTAAGCTAGGCTAATCGAGTCCTTGCTTTAGCTTCATAGTTAAAGCACAGACATGAGAGTGGTATCAGTTTGCTTGGGTAATTCTTGTCAAGAGAGCTAATAAGCATTTTTCCCAAAATGAATATTTCTTTAAAATATTAATTTGACAACAGTACATTGCAACAATATTTCAGAGCATTTTTCAAAACTGTCATAAAAAATATGAAGCAGATTGCATAGATGCACGTATTGCTGTCCCTAAGCTATCAAAGGCTATTCCACAGAGCTGTTTATTTCCTGCAGCTCAATCACATTAGAGGCCTGATTGCATATTGATGCCATAATATGACCTAATGGTTAGATATTTCACCAAAGGACCCACGTTCAACCCCCTATGTTGGTAAGTATCTATCCTGCTGAAGTGTCTTTGTGCAAAACACTGAATCCCTGACAGCTCCAGGAACGCTAGCTGACCCTGACCTCGTGGAAGCGAGGGCAAGTAAAAAAAAGGAATTTGCTTTAGGAGATCAATAAAGTATTAAACTATAATTATTTTCACATTATTACTGTAAAATAAAACTGTGCTAAGTTGTTAATGATATGCAACATTATAGTTTACTGTTCTAATAGTAATCCATGTGTTTACTCTGCTGTGACTAATGTGTCTTTTCCTGTGGTTCTGTGGCTGTCCAGACCGTAGAGTTTGATGAGGGTGCAGGTGCTGTGCTGAGGATCCAACCGCTCAGAGCACCCCGAGATGAGAACATCTACGAGTGTGTGGCACGCAACAGTGAAGGAGAGGTGTCTGTCACTGCAAAGCTGGCCATTATCAGAGGTGACACACACACACACACCATCTCCATCCTTTTCCACTTGAGTGGTGCTTTCTTTTCACGTGCACACACCTGACTTCAACCGTCATCCCTGGTTCCCTGGGCTGTCAGTTGTATATGTGACAATAGAGCCATGCCACACCCTGCCTCCACAGGCTGCAGTCAGCTGTTAGTGCGACCAAGCGTGATCTAGCCACAGAGAGGGCTAGCTAGCTAGCTAAAGGGTACTTTAGCATTTGCAGTTTGCTGTAATCACTGCGCTTCCCGGCTAGAGTGAGGGTGTTAATCTAATGTACTCTGCCTCCTTGGAGGGAAACTTATCTAATGCGGTGCTCCAACATGCTATGAACTAAAGTTGCAGCATGTGGCTGCAGGCCTGGGATCTGAGCACTGGCCATTCGCCCAGCACAGCAGGAAAGGACGAAGAAATAGAGGGATGGCTGCTCGGGCTGTTACTACATGAAGAAAAATCAGGGGATTAGGCCTTGGTTTGGCAGACAACCCATTTCTGCTAGGGGAAATTGAGGAAGAGAAGGAAAGATGGAGGAGGAGGTTGAGGAGAGGTGAGAAGGAGTATGATGGAGGGTAAGGAGGTGGGGGTAAGTTGACTAACACAACAGGCTGGTGTGAAACAATAGAGATGAAATAGGATGTTGGAGGTTGGAGGGGGTATAGAAGTGCGGGAGATGGATGAGGACTGTGGAGTTGGCAGGGCTATGTGGTAAGCAGAAGGCTGGTAGCCCAGGGAATAGACTCCTGCGCATCTGTTACCCAGCCCATCATGTCTACACACATAGCCCCAATCTAAAGCACATTACCACATAAACTACACCTCGAGGGTGAGCCTCTCGGTGTGTGTGGCCGCGTGTGCCGGCCCCTGTTTGTGTAAACTTTTCTCTTACTGAGATCTGTGTACCGTGACGTCCCCTGTCCCCTCTGTGACAATAGAATCAGCTCTCTTTGATTCTTCCTAATCTGCTGATGTGCTCTGTGTAGTAAACAGAATACAGGACTGCGATGAATGAAACAATATTTGACCCAAAGCACCAACCAGATACAGAGCTGTTAGAAGCCATAATAGTTAAATTTTTCAAACAGTGGATAAGGATGCACAGACAGGTTGCAGACAGAGGCGATGGTTCTGCAGTGTTTTTTCCCACTGTGTTTGGTGGGCAGTGACCGACAGATGTTGCCATATGGTGTTAGGTGTTAATATCTCTGGGTGTATTAGGTCATTGTGGGCAATGTTGCAAATCAATAAGCAGGGCTGTTTTATGCCAGTATTGGATTTTCATGTTTATTAGATCGATGTAATGAATACCTTTACTTTTTAGGTATTTAATCATCTGGATTTGCCAAAAACAGACTTTACTTTCTGGTTATTTTATCCATGAACAATTTCTCAATTGATTTCCCAGAAAAAAAAATACTGCATCACAATATTTATTGATATCGTGAATATCGTGATATGCCAGGAGGTGATATTGTAGAAAACCACAAACCACAAATAAAGTGACAGTCAAGAATTAGCAGAAGGTGTAAATCTTGCGCCAGCCGCAGCAGGTCTCCAAGGTGAACAGCCTCTGGCATGTTAGATCAAGGTAGTTAGGGTCTGTTTCCTTTGTGTTAGTTGCAAGTTAAAAAGAGTAGTAGTCATTTCTGTGTGTGTGTGTGTGTTAAAATTGGATTTTGTCCACATCACCCACCCCTAGATTTCTATTTCAAAGTTTTCTTTTAATGATATCCTTAATGTTTGACACCATAGAGACACAGGAGTGTCTTTGATCATATATAGGTTTTTATTATGGCCACAAGTTTTAGCTTCAGCAGCGATTGCTATGGAGAAGAAGCCAGTCAGAGGTGCGAATCAGAGTGGTACCAAATTCAGAATGCTTCATCATTGCTATTGGGAACAAAAAACACACCATTGTCACAACATTTCTCAGAAATTGATCCAGAAACTGATTTAAACTGCTGAATGTATTATTGGGTTTCTACAAAGCGTAAACTCAAGCTCAAGCAACAACATTTTAAGCCCTGTGATTGGACGTGTATTATCAAGAAGCTCCTTGGGAGTCATAGTTGACTTTTCTTCTACTTTTTATCATAGAACCATATTTTCTAACTCAGTTGCTAATCTTTTGTACTGATAATTTCATTCCCATCCGAGCCTTGGGAGGGCTCCAAATGCCAGTCACCTGACATATACAGTATACAGAAAAATACCAGGGCATTTACTTCTAGACACCTCTTCCCACAACAACTCTATTCCTGAAAAAATATAACTCAATGCTTTGGACTGTTTGACAGTATGCTTCAAAGCCATCCACCCCTGAAATCGACTATAGGCTGAGTATACTGTATGATAGATCATGTCATCCAGGAATGCTGTTAAGTGCACAAAAGTCTGCAAAAATTGTGTGTGGGTCAGTCTTTTCAAAACGCGGTTCATTGGAGAAAAGGTCCACCATGCAGCCACTGAAGTAGAAAGGAGGCTTTCCATTACTGACAAACCCTTCCCCTAAGAAGTCTTTTCATCCCCTGATGTGTTTTGTCTCATCATTTTGTACAGTATAATGGTTGACCGACACTAATAGCAGTGTTGTACAGTGTGATGGGCTTGTGGTTGGCCACAGTAAATGGGCTACTGCTCTATAGGCTGCCTAATGGATGGAGATGTGGTAGGTTATGGTCAGGGAGATCTTTCTTTTTGTGCCTTCAACATCATCATCACACATCACCCTTCCCATCCCATTGCCTACTCTTCTTCCTCCTTTCTCTTTTTCTGACTATATTTCTGTCTTTGGCTCTAGCAGCCTCTTCTTTGGCCCACAGCGACGTCCGTTTCTAATTTCTTCTCTCTTGTTTTATTCATTCTTTCATTTTCTCTGCCATCAAGTATGGCCTCACTGTCTATCCGGACTCTCTCTCTTCTCCTCCCTTTGCATTTTTACAGGCTCTCTGCTGCTCTAACCCCCCATCCCCTTTCCACCCAAACTGCTCTTTTCTATGGACACTGCAGTTGTGTTGTTCTGCCTTCAGGAGATGTGGATATCTGCAGTTCTGCATGTTTAAAAATCTCTGGTGGGCGAAAGATTCTCTTCACTGCAGCCGTGTATATACTGTATGTGTGTGTGTGTGTGTGTACGGCTGGTTTGTGCAGAGTAATCCTGATTATACTCACCTCCCAGTGTCCCATTTTAGGAGAAAGGGAGGCGAGGGATGGGGGAGGAAGAGGGTGAGAGAGAGAGAGAAGGGGGGAGGAGAGATGTTCTGCCACCACGGCAAACACCCTTCAAATGAACAACAGAGTCAGATCAGTGGTTCCCCCCAGGCGTCTGCTGCATTGGCAGGCCGGCGGCTCAAGCTGCATTTCGGTCTGGAAACAACTGAGAGTAGCAACTCAGTCTGCAAAAGGATTACACTCCTTGAGTGGAGAACCGGTTCTTTCATCATATATACCCCCTCATCTTCGCTGTTTTTATTCCCTCCCTCCTTTTTTCTTGCAGTCTATTCTTCATGCGTGTTTGTATGTAATAGAGTATTATGTGTCGGATCATCATTTTGTGTGTCTATTCTCCCACTGCTGGATCTGTGAGGAGAGGCAAAGAACGGCTGAGGATGGTGGGGACACATGTGGGGTCTTGGTGGGACTGATCTATGATGCCAAGTCTGATTCTGCATTGTATTGTGATCTATTATCATAAAGCCCCATTAGCATTTAAAGTGCTCCCCTTCAGCCCTCCTGCAGTCTATAGGAGTCAAAGCATTACAGCCTCTGAAGACTGCTGTGCGCTGGCAGATTAATCCTGAATCAGGCTCCCCGAGATCGGCTTTTATTCGGGCTTCTTTCATGTATAGGGCCGTTTCCCACTGAAATGAACTGAAAGATGAATAGGCAACCTGTCTCTTAACCAGGACAAATGATCATTTTCTGTGGGAAAGCGAGTGTGTATCTGTGTTTTTATGTGACTGAAGGAAATACAAATAGAGACTGGAAAAGAAAACCTGGATTCATGTTTGTTTGTTTGCATCGTATGCATTATGTGTTTGACTCTGTGTGTCTGTGTGTCTGTGTGTCCTAGTATTTGTGTGTGTGTGTGTGTGTGTGTGTGTACACGGACGCATGAATTGCATATTTGCCCAGATTCAGTTGGCTCCACCGACTGGTTTTGGGCACAGGGCCTGATTGCCCTTCTGCAAACATAACCAGGCCAAAATTTACGCTCTCAACCTCTTGATACACACAAATACACACAAACACAAAGCTCCAGGGAACAGTGGTGGTTGGTCCTTGCCAATGTGTCCCCCAAATGCTGTTGACACACACAGTGTTTATATACACAGCGCATTTTTCCATAGGCTGTCTTATTAATTTAGCCAGGAAATGAAAAATAAGCGGTACTTTTGCGCAGCAGTGTTTGTGTTTGATAAATGATTCATTTGATGAAAAGTGTGATCAAGGCCATGCCCGCAGTATCTATTTCAAGCAGCCGCTGACTCATCCAGGCGCCTAGCTGAATACCTGTAGCTCCCTATTCTCCTCTCCAGTGAACTGTACTTCACTGTCCAGTACAACTATCTGTCTGCTGGTTTATCTGTATCTGCAGAACAGAGTGTCTGCTGCTGTGTGTTAGTGTGCTCTATATATCTATCTACAAAATTCCAAGACTTATTTCCACTGTGGTCCTTGATGTAAAGACAGCATTGATGCAGGAGTCATGCTACCAAGAATTTCATACAAATTAACTAAGACAATGAGGTGACGATGAACAATTGATTGTTGATCGTGTCTGAGCAAAAATGCCAATCATTTGCTGATTCCACCTTTACAAATGTGAGAATTTGCTGCTTGCAGTTTTTCTCAGTCGCTTTGGCTCATTTTTTTAAACTGTCTCAACATTCTTTAAACTGTAAGTGCAATTGTCACAAGTGTTTCATGCGACATCACAACTCTATTGCATGTCTGCTCAAAGGTGGTAACTCACCCAAAATCATTCATGCTTCATAACCTAGTTATTGTGTCATTAAATTGGCCAATTCCACCAAAATGAAAAGTTGTTTTGTCATCGTGTGGGCCGTACTGGTCAAAAATGTTTTGATGTTTTTTTTACCATGGCAGTCAACCCTGGAAATGTTTCTTACATACAAATCTCTGTTTTGTTCTACTGTTTTTGTGGACACTGACTGCTTTCTGTACTATACCAGAATGTCACTTTTATCTAGCTGAATACTACTGTGTTTCGCACTGAGCTTTCAGATTCAGATTTCAACAGTAGGTAAACGTTTATTGGGAAAAGTCAATAGTGTACAATACTGTAGTACACAGAAAAAGGATATGCACATTTCTGTTTATACAGTCCATTTATTTGTGTAGCAATGTGTTACATGTATTGTAAACAGAAAATTCACCTTTCATTTAAAGTCATATACTGTCAGCTAGCAGAAAATTTAGCAGACATTGCAAACATTCCATGTCATAGATATTTATGGATTATACCTGTATGTCTGACAGATTTTGATAATTGAATGGATCATTTTGCATGTGATGGCTCAAACAATGAAAGAATGTTTAGAAGTTGTGAAGAGTATGACAATTTCACTGAGAATAAACTCATCAGTTTTGATCAAACTGTAAACTGTAAACTTGTGCAAACTGTAGACAGTTGTACTTACTCTTTTGCAAAACACATGCAATTTGCTTGAATGAATGTGAAATTCAAATCTGTTGTGAACAACAAACTAATTGTTCACAGATCTGAATTTATTGTTTTGAAAAAAAAATATTTCTCATTCAAGAATTAAGCCAAAGCAAATGAGAAAAACTGTAATACCATTTCAAACATTTTGAACTCTTGAACAAGCTATTTGGAGTTGTCACCTTGGGCCCAGGGAAATTGCATTTAGTGTCAATTCATAAATTAAATGATTAACCAAGTAATTGGGGGGGGGATTGGACAATAATCTTGATAATGATTATTAATTGTAAAGTAATTTTCAAGCAAAAATGCCAAAACACTTTCTTGTTCCATCTTCACAAATGGGAAGAGTTGCTACTTGATATCAGAATCAGAATCAGAAATACTTTATTGATCCCCAAGGGGAAACTAAAGTATTTCTGATTCTGATTCTGATATCAAGTAGCAACTCTTCCCATTTGTGAAGATGGAACAGGAAAGTGTTTGGCAGTAGTGTTGTTAATTGAATATCTTTGGGTTTTGAACAGTTGGTCAGACACAACAAGCATTTTGAAGACATCACCTTAGGCTCTGGGGAGTTGTGATAGGCATTTTCTTTTTAACTATTTTGTGACATTTTATAGACTAAACAATTTAACAATTAATTGAAAATATAACACAGTAAACTATAAATCATGAACAAGTTTCAGCCCTAAACAACAGACATTAAAAACAATAATTTTATATTTCCTTAGAATGTATTTGTATCATACATTGTTTTTCTTACGGTATGGCAATATCTAAAAATATATCTATCCATTCATCTCTCTCCCTGTTTCTCTTACCTCTTTCTAATGATTCAGTCCAAGTTCCCTACACTCTATATTTGCAGCATTGATAACGACATGACTGGAATACAGAGAGAGACCCCCTACAAACACACACACAGGCACATACACACGTACATGCACTCGCCCCGAGCCCGCTGCAGTGGCGTGCTCTTAATTAACAGCTAGGGAGTCCATGTAGTGGTAGCCGGCGGGGTGATAAAAAGACCATCTGAACCCTCTCAGGAGAGGGGTGGGGTTGGGGGAGGGCAGAGGGGAGCAGATGTAGCCCTAGCATATTTCTCGCCTCGGGGGAGTTCGCCTCCTGACCTCCCCATCGATCTCCCCCCTCTACTTCCTTTCTCTTCCTCCTTGTTTTCGTCAATGGCCGTACCACTGGCCTCCATTCAGGGGGATCATTAGCATTGATCAGTCAGGGATGGTGGAGGGGGGTAGGTAGATGGAGGCAGGGGGGTCAAGGTGGTCCCCTCCCTCCGCTTGGGTCTGATATCAGAAGGTTGGTATGAGGCCTGATCGCCACCAGAGCTCTAACTATAGCGTTCAGACTCAACATCGTCATCAGACTCTCCTCTGAGCTCTGACTCTCTTGCCCCTTGTGGCATTTCTCCTCTTCTTCCTCCTCTTAGCCACGCCATCACCATCAGCTTGACATTCCTATCTGACGGGGTCTCTCCAAAGCTGATGACTGTGGAAAGAGAGCGATAGATCCTATCTCCACTCAGCCTCTCATCCCCATCGCAGACTGTGTGGAAACAGATGGTGCACGTCTGTCATGTGGTTAGGTAGCAGGGGGCCCGGAGGAGGAGAGGAGCAAAGGAAAAACACACACACACAACAGTTGATGTGGCCACGGTCTGCGTCTCGGACTGTGTTTGCCTCCAAATTTGTCAGAGGGTTCGAGCTAGCAAACTTTTAGGGGAGTTTGTTGTGCTTGACAATCAAGATGCTCCTGTGGGTTTGATTTATTAGCCAAGGAAATTGCCATCTTGGTAATTGCTTTGCAGCTGTAGGAAAGTGGAATATATAATTATAGTTCCAGGTATGGGGGAGGTGTCTGTGTGTATGTGCGAGAGAGATAGAGTGGTTAAAAGGGTAAGGAGAGGAGGAAGCAGGAAGGCTGATGGATGCTTGATTACGTGTCTGGCCATCTGGACTGTTGTCACCGAGATGCTTAATCCCATTCACCAGAGAAAGTGTATGTGAATGTGTTTGTGTGTATGTGAAATAGAAAGCAACTGCTTTTCTGCCTGCACACACCTTCATTTTCCTGGATATGTGTAGACATGTCTCTGTACATTATTCCACACACTGCACAAATCTGTGAAGATGCTAATATGAACATAGCTATAGAAACAAATATGTACACGCACACACAGGCAATATACACACACATACTTATCCACTGCACCACCACCCCCTCGTAATCAGACACATCCAGATGCATGCAGACACATCCCAGATCGGCCTCTCTAATCGTTGGTACATTTTAACAATTACTTCTAACAAGTCCTTATTACCCCCAGTGCCCTGCCCCTCCTCTTGATCCCAGCTTCTAATTGTTGCTGCTGTTTCTGAGCAGCTCTCTGCATAGTTATTAGACAGGAATCATTACCACCACATAAGACAGAGCCACACCATGGAAAACCCACAGTTCACTGCCACCGCCACCAAACACCTGTGTTTCTAGGTTAGGAGTGTACTGTATATGTGTGTGTCTGGCTGAGTTCATGCATGTGTGTGTGTGCGTGCGTGTGTGTGTGCGCGTGCATTTATGTGTCGGCACTTAAGTAACTCCTGCTGACTGGGCGGTATGTTTATACTCCTGCCGAAACGACCTGTCACACACACACACACACAAAACCTAGCTGTGTTTCTGCCAGCCTACTAGATCACCTAATGACTAGTGAGCTGTAGGAACGGGAACGCAGCTTTGATGAGGAAGGATATAATGGCTCTGCTGTCCTCGCCAGTATCTCTATTTTCAAGGGCCTGCAGATGTTAAAGGTGGGGGGGGGCTCTCACATCACTGTGTGTGTGTGTGTGTGTGTGTGTGTGTGTGTGTGTGTGTGTGTGTGTGTGTGTGTGTGTGCGTGCGAGCAAGTCTTATGTTTCACCACAGAAGAAGGAAAGTAAGGATTCAATGTATGTAGGGTTGACTCTGTGCAGGCAGATTAACCAGTTTGTATTTTGAAAAACTGCAGATCAACTGTCCCAAAAATATGAAGTAGGCCCTACACTCATTTGTTCATTATTGTCCCAGTGGATTTGCTCCAAAATAAAGCATGGTCATCCTCTGACTTTTCCTCTGGTGCCACCATGAGGTTGACATTTGTGGCTTTGAGTGAAATATCTTGACAGCTATTGGATTGCCATGAAATCTGGTACAGACATTCATGTCCAATGCTTTGGTTTATGACCAAATAAAACTAATGACATTCCCATCAGCTTCAGCTGTACTTTGTGTTTACTGCTAATTGGCAAATGTTAGCATGCTAACATGCTAAACTAAGAAGGTGAACATGGTAAACATTATACCTGCTAAACATCTGCATCTTAGCTTTGTTGTTGTGAGCATGTTAATATGCTGATGTTAGCATTTTAGCTCAAAGTACCGCTGTGCCTAAGCATCACAGAGCCTTTTTAAAAGGGCCATTTTTGACTGCTTGATATGAATTTTGAATGCTGCTAACATCTGTAAATTCTGAATCCTTTCTTTCTTTGTCTGCATCCTTCCAGAAGACCTGTTGCCATTTGGCTTCCCCAGTATAGACATGGGTCCCCAGCTGAAGGTGGTGGAGCGGACGAGGACGGCCACCATGCTGTGCGCTGCTAGCGGCATCCCCGACCCAGAGATTTCCTGGTTCAAAGACTTCCTGCCTGTCGACCCCACCATCAGCCAGGGTCGCATCAAACAGCTCCGATCAGGTGAGATAGTTATTGTCAGATTATTTCATTTTAAAATAAGTAAACAAACAGTGCATCACTATCAGGTAAAATCCCTGTTGCTCTAAATTTGGTGATTATGATGTTTTAATTAGGATTGAGGGATTACATGATCCTCTCTGAGTTTATCTACATCCTTTGGGGTGTAAAACCTTTTTAATACCAATTTCATAAAAGGATAATTGTGCCCTCCTTAAGCCAAGAAAAAAAAGGCTGTTTTTATTAACATTTGGGAGAAAAGATTATAAAAAGCTGACACTTTAAAGGCACAAATATCTTTCCATTGTGGATCATAAATGTCAAAAAACATGGCAGCATGCAATTGGAAAAAAAATGCCCGGTCTCATATACATACACTTATTTTTGGGTTGAAAAAGTTTGCACACAATTATAAAGTAAATTCATTTTGAAATAAATACTTAATACAATAATCAATCTACCCCAAAACAACCATAATTCTCTTTTCTCATCTCAAAATCAATAGATCCAGAGATAGGATTTTCTTCACATTAGGTATTTAACTGATGTTCCTCTTATCTTTTGACCCGCCCAGCCTGAAATTGTGTGAAATGAGCTCAGTGTCTTAAAATCTGAATGTAAGATTGCAGAGACAGGTTTGCTGCTAGGGAGAGGTGTGAAGACTGTGTCTGTGCAGACAGATCGAGGAATAAATACAGAAGAAGCACATCTTGTGCTTAAGACAGTTTGTTCAGCTTTGTTTATGCTCTTCTGTTAGATGATACAGTGTCTCCTGGAGTAGCCAGACACATATTTTCTCAGCCATTCTCACTCAGTCGTCCTCAGGGGGAATGAAAGTGATGGTGAGGCGAAACCATTTTGTTGTTGCTTCATCCATATTCTCTGTGCTCCTCCGTCCTGCCAGCCCTGATATCTCCCTGCTGTCAGCCAATATCCTTCACTGATCACTAGTGCCCTCTGTCAGCCTTGTGTTTGCGTTTGCATTTGTAGATTTTGCCATGACGCTGTTTAAACAAATTTAAGAGTTTCACTTTAAATTTTTTTAAGCCCAGCTTCCCTTAGTTACTGTTGCTACACCTGTCATGCTATCTGTTCTCGAAGTTTACAATTGTAACAGTGTCCGATTTACAACATGTAATTTTTTTGTAATTTTTTAAAGAGTGGGTGTCTGACTTCACACAGAAGTGGACAAAAGCATGCTTCTCATTTTTAGCCAGCGATTGCCGATTTTGCTGGCTGAAATGACAACTGTAACCAGCAGATTTGATCAGCTACAACTAGCTAGCTAATTATTGCTAACTCTGTGAGTTAATTAAAAACCCTTTCTCCGGCTGACTCAAAACCAGAAACACATGAAACGGTCTCAAATATGCAGTTAATGGCTATATACTATATATTATGCAAAGCTACATGTACCAGACAAAAAGTAAAATGTAAGACATGGAAATAAAGGTGCAGCATTGTTTTGTATTGCTAGGTAGTGCTACTAACCTTTGTATTATAGTGCAGTATGAAAAGGAAAATGTAAGATCAAACTATTATGTTTATTCCATTATGTCTATTTTTGGATGTTGGGCTATAGAAAAACATGCTACAATACATAAGCAACAGAGGTTAGATTTGTGCTTTATTGTTTGTAATTTCACTTTTACGACAACTTACTGATAATTTGGGCAAACATAATGCTATTATGGGTAACAAGTTTGGCCGGGATTGCTGGAATGTAATCAAATCCAATAAAGAGCAGGACAGAGTCGCTAGCATTAGCCCAAACTCTGATCCAGAATCGTCTCCCACATAGTGGGGTAATTCGATAAACTGGCTGTTCCAGTCCTGGACGGGGATTTTTCTAATGGTAGGAACCTGTAACCCTGACAAAATAATGTAATATTAGCAAATGTGCTCCATAGCCTTGGAAATAACACTACATTAGTGTTACTGTAGGTAGTAAGCTAGTTTGCCCAACATGCTAATGTTTGCAGCTTATGTTAACACACACAAACACACTGTTTAATCCATAATTTACAATTTCACTCTTGCGCTTTGGTTTTTTAAAAAAGGATAAAAAAGACACAACCCTTCTAACTCTTTATATAGGGAGTATCGCTCCTACTACAGCTCCATACACACCACTTCAACCTGTAGAGAAACCCAAAGCTTGTCAGGCCTGCCATGCCTAGTTACGGTTGCTATGATATGCTGGTATGCTGCTATGATTGGAAAATTGTTCTTTGGAGGAGGGGTTTAGTGAAGGTCACTTGTAGTGTTTGCAGGTAGCTATAGCCCATTTTCTGTGCAGAGACCAGTTTTAGCTCCTACACCCATTCCTATTCAAATTTCCAGTAACCTACTGATGTGTAAAAATGGATTCTTACCACTGTGATAACCTAAAAACCTAAAGTGTACTTGCTTCTGTGTAAAATACTCTGCAGTGGGTGTGGGTGGAATTTGGTGTAGGACCAGATTTGCTGCTGCATAGAGGCAGGTAAAAGAATAGATACACTCAAAAAAAAAAGACAAAACAAACAAGAGACTGTACTATGTCCAAACATTAGAAACATGCCAGAGGGAGCAGTGTTGTGATTGTTTTATAGATCCCTAATTACGATAAACACAATGCAAATGTTTTTCTATTCTCCACTTATAATTTATGAGAAAGCGTTGGTGGCCTTGGAGCTACAAAACAAAGAACCTCCCTAAAACCTCTCCATGCATCTTGAAACAATAGTTTATTCTTTTACTATTTTCTCTCTTAGTAAGTACAGGATATTTTCATTGTTATACAGTATAGCAAATACTTATTTTTGTAGCCCTAAAATAGTAAATAATTTAACTGTCTATCATAATAAGTTTCTCTTGGTCTGCGCTGAGGCTCACTTTGTCCTCTGTAGGGTGTCACACAGAGACATGACACTGATTCACTGGTACAGAACACAAGGCCACATATCACATCACTGAAACAGTAGCAAGACAAATGGCTCAGTGAGATTCACCGCAGGGTTTAATAGGATTTCAAATCACCAAAAGCATCACAAAGCTGAACAACAAAATGTACTGTATAATGAACCAAACACTGCAGCGAAATGACTTGGAGGAAATCAATTACACCTGAGCTAGACACAAAATAGCACCGAGATGTATTGTGGATGAAACACTCCTTTAAGATCTGTTTAATGGGGGCACCTTCCAAGCAGTGCCTCTGATTTAGTGGACGGCTGCCAGCTCTCGTTGGTCTGCAGCCAGGGATCTGTTTTGGGCCACAAACATTGTTTTGTCTCTGTCTTTCCTTTTCTTTCTCTGTTGGGTCTTGGAAATATTTTTATGGCCCATATGGGTCAGGATGAAAAATGATATTGAGAATGACTGCACTCAAATCCCACAAAAGATGACTCTTCACAGCCCATAAGTATCCATCATCTGTGGTATCCTCTCACTGCAGCTAGCTGTCCAAAAGGTGGCCATTGACAGTCATGAACGCCATGTGTACACGCCTAAAACCTGCACACACACACACACACACGCCATCGGTCTCCTGAGGGTAGAAACATATGGCACAGTATAGAGTTGAACTTTTCCTGACATCTTTATACCTCAATCAAAGCATCCATCTATTTTTCCATGCCATGTGCTGCACCAGTTTAGATGTGCTTGAGGAGAACCACAACAAGCTATCTGTCTATCTCTGACATTTGGGACTGTGATCAGGAGAGTTTACCTAAGTACTTAACAGCCTTTGTAGACCTACACCAAAGCAGATGGCATGCAATATGGACCCTGAGGTTGACTGCTAGGTAATGGATGGACCTGTCTTGGCTAACAACTGTGATCTGATCAAAGGTTGTGGTTATGGTAACGGTCATGGTTTAGGTCACTTTTATCTAAAGCAGAAGGGTAAATGATTAAAAGACAGTTTAGTTCTTTTAAATCAGCTGTACAGCACACCAGCAATATTTTAACTAACCACACAAATACAAAAGAACTGTTTTGTTTTTTTCACATTACAGACATTCCTCAAAATTAGTTATGACTGTTTTTTTATTGAAGGCAGGTTCTGTCATCAGGACTGATGCCTGTGCATCATTAAATACCTCTGCAATGGAGGTTATTTTTGATCCTGTTTGTTTGTTTATCTGTCTGTTACTCAGCAGGATATCTCAAAAACAGATTTCAGTTAAATTTGGTGGGAAATTAGGACACGGGCCAAAATACAAATTATTAGTTTTTTTTTGTTAAAAATAGTTTCTTAAAATGGCGAGATAGACATATCCTTTTACAGATCATATTTCTAGATTGACAGAAAATATGAAGTTTGTATTGTTTATGTTGTGATTTGTAGATTCAAACAACTTAAAAAAAAATCTGCAAAGAATCAATATAGGGCAGCAACTAATGATTATTTTAATTATCAATTAATCTGCTGATTATTTTCACAATAAATAGATTATTGGTTATATTATTATAACCAGTGTGCAAATGAACTTGTTTGATCCCAACAGTTTATTTTTAAACTGTGTAAATGTGTTGTGGTAAAAAATAGCGACCGCCTGTCTTGATTGTTGATAATGTTCGGTCCCAGTTAAAAGGTAATGTCTCACCTTGTGGGAGACCGGAGTCCAGGTGATCTGTTTGACCTAGATGTTCTGGCAGAGCGATCAGGTTAGCAGTATCTGTTGTCATCTGATCGGCTGAGTCTCTGCCCAGCAGACATAATACACCATCCGCGATTTCACAGCAGCTCAATTTACCTGAAGTCACATCCCGTTCTGGGTCTGTCAGCAGCTTCCAGACTCACTAACAAACTGCTCTCCCTCTCCCTCTTCTTCTCTGTTATCTTTCACTTTCCAGCTTTTTGTCCTGCTTTTCCACACTGACTGTCATTATGTTTGTCCATTGCCAGTTATCCATCTACGCTGTGTGTTTATATGCAGTGTCTTTACATGTGCATATATACTGAACACCATGTATGGTAATGACATGTTTTGCATAAAAGAATGTTTCAATTGCCATTTTTCTAATTTGGGCTGATGGTTAACCATATGAGCAGCTTCCGGCTGTCAGATAGAGAGTTCTTGTTTGCAGAGCTCCACCCGTCCGGCTCCATCTCTCCTCCACTCTGTCTTTCTCTCGCTTCTCCTTCTGCCCCTACCTCTTTCTGGAGAGGAAGCTCAGCTTGTAGAGCAGATAATTTATTCCTTTTTATTGCCCAACTCTGGCCTGTACCGCGGGGAAATGAGAGATGGAAAAACAGAGAGAAAGAGGAGGGCACAAGCTGTTTTCCTTTCATGTAACTGCAGAAGACAGAAGCAAATGGATGACAGCTTCAGCTAGCAGGGCCTCAGCTCACTAAACACGCTCAAACACACAAAACACACACGAGTGCCCCATTGCAACAAGTCTAACTTTCCCTCCTCTGAGGCTCCAAAAACATGTTGTTTAAACTTCTGCATATACTGATCAGCTATTGTGTAATTTGGATAATCACACACACAGATACACAAACTGTCTGTCTCTGTGGAACCTTTTAGTGCTTAACTGGCCGGGTTTTTAAGATTTAATAAGTAAAAGCTTTTTCACCATTAGGATAACACACTATTACAGACTACTGTCTGTGTCTGCAGTAGTAACTACTAAGTACATTAACTCAAGTATTAGGCTTAATTTTGAGGTGCTTCTGCTTTCCTTCAGTATAGGGCTGCAGCTAGTGATTATTTTCATTTTCTAATACGCCTATTATTTTCTTGATTCATCGAATTCATCGTTTGGTCTGTAAAATGTCAGAAAACGGAGTCCACAGTGACGTTTTCATATGTGTCTCGTTTTGCCTGACAAACAGTCCAAAACCAAAAAATATTCACTTTATAATGATACAAAACAGAGAAAAGCAACAAATCCTCACATTTCAGAAGCATTTTTGCTTAAAAAAATGACTAAAACAATTAATCAGTTACCAGAATCGTTGTCAATTCATTTTCTGTCAATTGACTAATCAATTAATCAACTAATCAGTGCAGCTTTACTTAAGTATTTCCATTTTATGCTCCTTTGTACTTCTACTCTACAGGAGAGAAATATTTTACTTTTTATTCTACAACATTTTTGACCACTATAGTTACTTTACGAATACAGATCATATGATCATCTTATATAAAATGATGCATTGTTACATATTTAACTAGCTAACAATATATGAAGTATTGCATGAAAGTTAAGTCTTGACCTTGAAAACAGTAGTTTGATTAAGAAAAAAAACTCTTACTACTACTTACTAGCTTATTTTGGGGCTTCTTTTTTTGCTTCTTTCTTTGTTTTTTCTTACCTCAACCAGCTACAAATGCTACTGGCATGTTTTAATACATAACTAATAATAATAATGCAGTTATATAATATATGTATAATAATTTTACATTCTGAAAGGAGCTATTATGTATAATCATTTAACATACTTTTTTAAAAACATTTACATTGTGGTACAGTATTGCTACTTTTACTTCAGTAAAGAATCTGAACACTTCTTCCACCACCATCTGTAAGAATATGTGAAAAATTTGTGTGCAGTGCATACTATAGCTTCTATCTCATATAAGCCAGATTCCTTTTATCAGTCTCACAGAAGATATGATACAAACACTTTGTGCTTTGAGTGTGTGTGTGTGTGTGTGTGTGTGTGTGTGTGTGTGTGTGTGTGTGTGTCTTCCTCAAAATGTGTGTGTGTCATGGTCGTTTGAGTTGTGTCTTTTTCCTCTCCTCCTGCAGCAGAGTGTAATCCATGGTTTTGCACTTCCTCCTCAGGCTTCATGTCAAAGTCAGTTTCAGATGAGATTAATGTGACAGAGCAGGCTGAAAGAGCAAAAAAAGAAAAAAAAATCACTGCTGGTAATTCAAAAGGCCGTTAGCAAAAAAACCCAACACATTTTAAAAAGCAATAAGAATAGCACCCTACGAAACAAAAGGAATAAAAGAATACCTGACAAGTGCTGTGTGTAATTATAGCACATTTAGGGAGACACTGTTTACCACGGTGGGATCAGGGTAGGAGGATAAAAACTGAGGTAAAAGAAGTGGTATTGAGGAGTTAAAGAGCATCGTCAGGTTGTTGCCGTTGGGTAAAGCTGTGTAGCTGCTGCCAGTTAACTGCCAAGATAGAAACAGACTTTCTTCGTGGCAGCAGTGAGCCTGCTGTAGGAGAGGAATCACTAGCTTGTAACGAGGTATACAACAAAACTTCCTTTAAGTGTCATCTAAGTTTATAAAAAGTCATTTTGAGACTTGTTTTTGACTTCCAGACTTTTTGGAAGAAATTTCAGATTTTTGAATGTGTTGGCATTTCAGTACAACTACTGGTATATGAGAGCACGGTCCATTCAGATGGTGCCTCTCAGATATAACAAGAAAGCGGATAGAGGATACTCCAGGGTCAAAATATAAGAGAAAACAGACCAACAGACAAACATCTCAGGGTGAAAAGGAGAGGATGCAAAGCAAGGCAGATGGCAGCAGGAACATCTACAAATCGACTAAACATCTTTATCCCTTTCTCTCTCTCTCACTCTCTCTCTCTGGCACTCTCTGTCTTGCAGGAGCATTGCAGATCGAGAACAGTGAGGAAACAGACCAAGGGAAGTACGAGTGTGTGGCCACCAACTCTCAAGGCGTGCGCTACTCCTCCCCTGCCAACCTGTATGTGCGAGGTAGGACCTGAACACAGAACACGCGTGCACATGCAACACACATGCACAGACAAACACACAGAAAATCACTACAATTAAGGTGCTCTTGGTATAAATAAATTAATTTCTTTTCTATAACTGTGCTCTTAAAGTATTACTAATCCATCCATTGTCTACAGTATATGTTGACCCTGTTGTTTGGTATTTCTCACAACCACCCTTAACAAGTCCACCTTAAACCTTGGTGCGAGCTCCTACAGTGGAATCAAATTGAACATAAAGTCGGGAACGCACCTTGGTTTAACTGCATGGAAACATCACTGATCTGTCTACTAAAATGGTTTCTGTACAAGAGGCAGATTAAGAGGAAAATGTTGCACAAAAGATTTGATTGAAGATTTGAATGAAATTGGCAGCTAAACAATCAGGATATAATTTATTCTTAAGTATGTTTATATTAATGGCATTGTTTGGCACCCCACATGATCCCTGTTTAAGTGATTCTAGCCTCTGGACTGTGGGTGCTGGTGTATCACTGGCTTATGGCTGAAAGACCACGACCAATGTTCAGATTTACAAGTTTCTATGTTAAGTGGAATATCGGAGAAGTGTGTGTGCGATGTGTGAGTGTTGGTGCAGGTGTTGGTGAGTGTGTGTACAGTATGTGTGTGATGCAGTGGAGCGAGTGGCTTTGCGCTGGCCGTTTTTATTCTCTCTGTGTTTCCCCGTTCTCTCTCTCCCCCTCACGTCATTGTGTTCTGCATCAACCCCCTTCCATCCCTCAGAGCTTCGAGAAGGTTGGTGTGCTCTTTCTTTTCTTTTGTTACTCCTTTGTTTCAGAAAGCTTCACTTATTGAAACAGAGAGAAACAAAAAAAAACACAAAAAAACATTTAAAGGACACCTGAGTAGATTTGAAGTGAAATGATTTTGTCTCCAAAATGAAGAGAGTTGATTTCTCTAAAGCTGCTACGATGATGAAGTGGTCTGCCTACGCAGCAGAGTGCATTGACTGCATTGTGAGGCCTTGTGTGCAGAACCCTTGGTATTGCCTTCACTCCCCGATCAATGTTTTCTGCATGGTATGCTCTTGTTGTCATGGAGACCCAAGAATTGGAAGATTAAAAAGAGGCGATGTTTGCATGGAAGGAGTGAGAGAGAAAGAGAAAGGAGCACCGCTTGCATGTCTGTTGACTGACGGACTGACACAAGAGCATGGCACAGTGTGTGTTCACGCCTATTGGTATGCTCAGATTGTGATATTATTGAACTTGTTGTCTTGTCATGTCTTGCTACTGTCTCTCTTTTTTCTCTTTTGTATCATGTGTAACGTTGTGTCTCAGCTCCCATGTCATCACATCTGCTCCAATCCTGCACTTGTTGCACTGAGTGGAAGTCTTGCACTCGCGGTCATGCTTCTACATGCCCTTCTGTTTTGAAGTTATATGTGTTGTGCAGGTTTGTAGGAGAAGCGTCAGTTATTTGGCCGGATTCATAACGTGAACTCGAGATGGTGAGAGAACCATCATATCACTGGTGGTGAAAAGTATATTTACTCAAGTACTGTACTTTACTTGGGAATAATACTTATACTCCACTACAATTCAGAGGGATATAATGTATTTTTACTCTACTACATTTATTTAACTGCTATAGTTACTAATTACTTTACAAATGAAGATTTTACATACAAAGCATAGGAATAATGAAATAGTTTAAATTAGCGCCACCTTGACCACTTACAACAGTAAAATGATACGTACTCATGAATGCATCAGTAATAATTATGCAATAATATAATATATAACAGTATACTGTAACATTGACTGGGGCCTTTTTTGCATTCAAGAGCTCTTACTTTTGATACTTTACAGCGATACTATGTAAATAACAAATTTTTCCTCTTACAAATTTAAAGTTTAATTAATAAGCAATAAAATCTACCCTAGTTCAATTCAGTACTCTCAGAGTGTTTGCTGCTACTGCCTTACTTGTTCTGGTATGAACGGTAGCTTGTGAAAGCTAATGTTAGCTAGCTTTAGCACACATTAGCTAGATATCGCTATGTCACTGCCATTACTAAATCAGTTACTAATTTTATGACTCTACTTGTGCTGCTGTTGCCATGGTGTTAAGCTATATTTTAGCATTTAGCATCATCGCGTAACAGCGACTTGTGGCCACATGTTAGCAAAAATTACACAGCATCGCTTTAGGTAATAATAATGCTAATAATAATTATGTACTTTTACAAGTGACATTGTCAGTGCAGGACTTTTACTTGTAATTGAGTATTTTTGCATTGTGGTATTTACTTAAGTAAAGGATCAGAAAACGTCTTCCACCACTGCGCACTATCAAGATTCATACAAACACTAAACTATCAGTATATTTACAGGTATAGCAATATTCCAGCTTCACTGTAATATAGCCTGTGCTGTATCTCACTTCTCCTGGCTGTTGCTATCTTTGCCAAACACTCAGATATGCCTCTGTTGACTGGCATTTGAAATTAATCATATCCATTCACATTGTTAGATATCGAGGGGATATTACTGATTCCCTCTTACTACAGTGGTTAATGAAAGCCGTGTCCTTGAGACAGACTGGATGGTGCTGTGTAAATGTCAGCTCAGTGACGGTGCTGAACGGGTATATAGCAGTGCTGAGGTACAGCGGTAATCCTTATGGCTGTGCCAAGGTCCCCCCAGCCTGTAGCCTCCAGACTCCCTGCAGAGGACGGGACTAATGATAGCACTGCTAATAAAGATTGAAGCGCCTGGCTTTCACAAACTGTATAGAAAATGGAAGGGAATCATGCGGCCCGGCTCGATTAACTTTAAGCTAGAGGCTCTGTGAGCATGTGAAGGATTATCCCTCACTTTATTGTAAAGTACTCGGCTATGTCTCTGCAGTGGATTCTTCTTCAGTCTTTTGTCTCTGGTCCTGACTGATATATTTTTAGCGAATACTGCTGAGTTCATGTTTCAGATTACTAAACAATCATCTTGAGTCTTCACCTTCATCCTGTTGTTGCTCATTTTACCAGACTAATCCATATGCTTAATTAATTGTCTTTTTTAGTTTGTTTTTTGCCCTATTGATAGGTATAAAATAACTGACTGAATGAACCTGATAGTGTTGTGTTGTGTTGTGTCATGCTGCATTGCACCTGCTGTGTCTGTCTTGTGCATGGAGCTGTCATGGATGCAGTCTATCTGTCTCCAGCATGCTCAGATGAGGAGATGCCTGCCTAATCATGTCTGTTTTCTAACAGATCTACCTGTTTTTGTCTCTTTGTCTCTTTGTGTCTTCAACTTCTGTATCCAATTCTGGGTATCTTCCGGCTTTTTTTCCCTACAAGTATTCCAAATGCTTTGCACTTTATCTGTTATTCATGAAATGGTAGTGACATCACAGCACCTATTTTTTTTATTTGTTGAAATCATGCAAAAAATGTTAACTTCTATCCAATTGTCTCTAGATTCTTTGAGTAGGGGGATGTGGCCCATGAAGATTCCAAGTAATGATGTTACACATTAAGGAGTGGAGGTTGTGCAGCAAATTTACCCATATTTATTTATCTTATATTTTATTTTTTTATTTCATATATTATACATATTAGAATTT
Source organism: Siniperca chuatsi (assembly GCF_020085105.1). Lineage (NCBI taxonomy): Eukaryota > Metazoa > Chordata > Actinopteri > Centrarchiformes > Sinipercidae > Siniperca > Siniperca chuatsi. The sequence continues at coordinate 17,848,830 of NC_058054.1, read as the reverse complement.
CCAAGTCATCTACTGTAGGGTTTTACAGTAACTTTTTATTTTAATCTATTTTTATTTTTAGTCTTTTGTTGCTCCTCACGTTCATGTTTTAGTAAACATATAAGCTTCCTAGTGTTGAGTTTAGTTGAGTTTTTCGACAATGTTTCTGCTCTCTGCCTTCCCTTTCATTCTCTCCTTCCATGCAGAGATGTTTGTCCGTTACTCTCTCTGTCTCTTTCTGTTTCCTGTGTTGTGACCCTGGGGTATCCTCTTCTTCTCTGTTCCTTCAACATCCGATCTATACTAGTCTTTCTTTTTATTACTTTTGAAGCACCTACTTTCTGAATGGGCCTGACTCTGGTATATAGCCGTGTATTTAAATAGATCCATGTGTTTTCTTCTTCCTCGCTCCTCTTTTCTTCCCCCTTTTCCCTCCTTCCCCTAAAACCCTCTTCTAATCCTCTCTTTATCTCCACTTCCCTGTCTTTTCCCCTCCTTTCCCTCCCCTTTTTTCTCTTCTTCTTCTGCATTCTGTCTGCACCCTGATGTGTAGGAGCGACAGACACATGTACATAAGTTTATTAACTTATAAACATGCACATACTACCTCACATATCTCTCTTTTTGCTCGCACTCGTTCTCTCCCGTTCTGCCTCTTTCATGCTGTCTTGGTGTTCTTTACTTAATGTGTCCAATGATCACTCTGTAACTGCCACAACACCTTATTAGAACCCTCGATCCACTCCTGTCCACATTTTCAATTCATTTGACTACACACTGTATCAGTTATGAATCCTATGTATTGTACAGTATCTTGTTGTACAATGTGGCTGTCCTTTGCTACATTGCCTGTCATTGTCTGGAAGAGAAGCAGAGCTGCCTCTCTCTCTCTCTCTCTCTCTCTCTCTCTCTCTCTCTCTCTCTCTCTCTCTGTCTCTCTCTGTATGTCTTTCTTTCTCTAACACTTATTCTATCCCTCTATCTGTCTCTCCAGTGTCTTTGCTCTTGTCTCGCTTCTCTCTGTCTCCCTCTCTGTCTTCAGTTCTTCGTTCTCTTCTTTGTGTTCCTCCACCATTTTATCCCTCTTGAGTCGCCCAGGCATGCAAGTGACCTATGAGTTCAGTCTCTCGATGCATCTCTCCCTAATATATAGTCAACCAAGCTCTGACAGATGCAGTATTGGATATAACTTGCCACTTTTACTTGTTCTTCTCATGGGGACACAAATAGCTGGCAGGGCCTATTGATCGGCCCCCATGATGCATACACTGTCTCTAAAAAGAGCCCATCTAATGCAGAAGCACCTCAAGGCACAGAAATCTCAATGAAGGAAAGTTTCTCACTGAAGTTTCTGGTAAAGTTTAACGTGTTTAGTCATTGCTTAGAGGGGGAAATAATAATACAACTATAATCAAAAACCTGAATCACAAAGTCTTTTTTTTCTGCATAAATAAATGATAACCAATAAGAAAACTGTTTTTAAGAAGAGAAACTGACTATAGGTGTCATGTCCTGGTTGAAACAGTACTCAAGAGTTTGTCACTATATTATTTTGAGTAGGCAGCTCACTGATTGGTTGAGCTCAACACAAGATTTGTGTCTTTCTGTTGGAATCATCAGTACCATAAAGTAATTGGGACTAAACTTGAAATATCCCTTTGTAATTTTCTGTAAAAACCCTGAAGTTCATTCTCCTCCTTCCTGTTACCTCTCCTCTCTTTCTCTCTTTTTCTTTCTTTTTGTCTTTCTTGCCCTCACTTTCTCTCTCAATCTCTATCTTGCCTTCTGCCTCGCTCTTCCTCTCTCTCTTTCTCTCTGATTCTCTCCCCCCTCCTTCTTTTTCTCTGCCCTTTCTTCTCCTCACACCCTTCCCCACTTTTCTCCTCCCCCACCTTACCCCTAAACCCCCATACCCCCTTCCTTTCTACCCCAACTCTCCACCTTTCCCAGTGCGCCGTGTGCCCCCTCGTTTCTCCATCCTCCCCTCCAACCATGAGATCATGCCGGGAGGGAGCGTCAATATCACATGTGTGGCCGTGGGTTCGCCCATGCCCTACGTCAAGTGGATGCTGGGCAGCGAGGACCTGACCCCCGAGGATGAGATGCCGATTGGACGGAACGTGCTGGAGCTCAATGGTGTCCGGGAGTCTGCAAATTACACCTGTGTGGCCATGAGCAGCCTGGGTATCATCGAGGCCACCGCTCAGGTCTTAGTAAAGAGTAAGAGACGCTCTAATAACAGGATTAATCATTCTGGCTCTTGGAGAGAGAAAGGGGTGTGGAAAAGTGCCTCAATTGTTGCTTCATTGAAGGATAGATCCAGTTTGATTGGGTTTCCGCTGAATTTCCAAATGTGTGCATGTCAGGAGAATTGAATACGCTAAATGTGGATGGTAATGTTACATTTGACGTCTGTCAAGCAAATTTGCTCTGTACTTTACCAAAAGATTCTACATATTAAGTATGATTAAGTCACCCTCATCATTGTGAGTTTGTCATTGATACATGGCAGTGTGGGAGGCCATTTAATATATCCCTTATTGTAAGTTGCTTTGAACAAAAACATCTACCAAATGAATGTACTGTAAAGTAATATCCTCAAATTTTTAATTTGATTAGATTCCACTTAATTGTCATTGCACACAGTGAGTAGTAGTACAACAAAATGCAGTTTAGCGTCTTACCAGATCCAAACAGTAGCAAAGTGCATATAGATATATAAATTGATAAACAAATGTACAGATTAGTAGGAAGAGATGTCAGTGTGATATGTGCAAATAAACAAAACAATATACAAAATGAGAATGGACAGAAACTAATAAATAGTGTGTAGTAAATAATAAAAGTCTCTTCATCTCCCTTCACTCTAATCCCCAGCTTTGCCAAAGCCTCCCGGCACACCCATAGTCACAGAGACCACCGCCACCAGTGTGACCATCACCTGGGACTCCGGCAACCCAGACCCTGTCTCCTACTACATCATCCAGTACCGAGCCAAAGGGCCGGACAGCAAGTACGAGACAGTGGACAGCATCACCACCACCCGCTACAGCATCGGGGGACTGTACCCCAACACCGAGTATGAAATCAGAGTGTCTGCCTTCAATAGCATCGGCCAGGGCCCCCCCTCTACGCGCGTGGAGGCTCGAACAGGAGAGCAGGCCCCGGCCAGCCCTCCCCGAAACGTCCAGGCTCATATTATTTCTCAGAACACGGTGATGGTCCGCTGGGAGGAGCCAGAGGAACCCAATGGACAGGTGGGACGAGCACTGAAACCGCTCTTTTTGATCTGTTATAAGTAGTAGAAAACATACATTTATACATTTTTTAAATATTTCACATTCTTTTCCTCCTGTCAAACAGCAAATCTTCTAAATATGGTGGTAAATGTCTGCACCAAAATCACTGGTACTTAACCAAAAAAAAGCCTGTCTGTTCTGTATAACTATAGGTTTCAGATTTTGCTAAAACTAAAACATATAAATCGGCCATCTCTCAACTTAAATCTGTGAGGAAACATATACACATATGTCCATTCAGTTCCCACATTTTTATATTTTTACTCATAATTTAACTTAACTTTTTACTCACTGTTTTAACTACTGTACTCTGTTCTTTATATTTTGTATTTATATGTCTTTGTGTTTTTATCTTGTGTTTTCTGTTTTACTGCTGTGCAATCAATTGCCCTTTGTGGACACACACTGATTAAAAGTAATATTCTAGTCTTTTAAAACTCAATGACATTGTGCTTAATCATTAAAAAGTCATAGATATATAAAAAAGAGAGTATAAGTACAAGACAGAGAGGGTGTATTCCCCACATTTGAAATGACATTTACCATCACCACTATGCTGACAACATTTCAAAATTGTGCAAAGGCAAGAGGTTAAAATGATACAACAGGTTAAAATGATAAAGCCTTAATAAAAATCACCACTGGGAGCAGGTTCAGGAACAGTGTGCAGGTTCATCTCCTTTGCAGGGATTGTGTCTTGCCAGAGATTTCCCTCCTGTAACTCCCTCGCTACTTTCCCCACCCTCTAAAGAAAGAAGAGGTAATTGGACTGTCCGCTCTAAGTTAAGAGCACTCCCTCTTGAGGCCTATTTCCTTTTCTAGCCTACCTAACTGTGCAGTAGGTTCATAAAAGTGCAAGACTGAATTGAGTGCATATTTGGATTATAGATATTAAAGAGTAATAACAGGAGAGGTGGTAGAGGTGGAGGGTAAGGGCAGTGGCATGGCAGTGGGATTACATATAGCCTATATGACAACGGCCTATAAACAAATCCCATAGGAGGAGGTATAGTAATTATATCTTAAGCACTACAAGATGACATCTGCAGCTTGTATTGGAACTGGTTTTGTTCAATTTAGAGTTGTTGATCAGGGTCAACTGCACAACAGCCCCAGAGACGTGAGGACATCACCTTGTGACAGTGACCTCTAACAAACCAACAAATGAACCAACAAATCCAAAAGACCATCGAACTAAAGTAAAAAAAAAAAAAAAAAAACATAGATGATGATAAAGTTGTGTTGAAAGTGGGTGCAGGCAGTGGAATTAGGTGGAAGACCACTTAATACAGCCCAGTCACTGATGACCTTAAAATCCAGTCCCAATCCAGACAACTGAACCTTACTCTCTATCTAGCGGCCTTTCTTTCTCTCTGCTCTGTTGTAGGTGAAAGGCTACCGCGTGTACTACACCACAGACCCGTCCCGGCCGATGAATGAGTGGCAGATTCATAACGTCCAGGACAGTGTGATCACCACCATTCAGAACCTGGTGACCTCTGAGACCTACACCATCCAGGTCCTAGCCTTCACCTCTGTAGGGGACGGACCCTTCTCAGACCCCGTCCATGTTAAAGTCATGCCAGGAGGTCAGTGTATGTGTGTGTGTGTGTCTGTGTGTGACTGTGAATGTGTGTGTGCATAAACATAATCATTGGTAGATGTTTGTGCAAGTGAATACATTTATCTTGCATGCTGGTGCATAGACGACAGCAAAGTAGTGGTGTTCATTTATTCATGTGCGGGAGAGAAGCAGTTGTTTGTCAGATGTACACATGCAACAGAGCACAAACGAGTCATTCTTTGTGTGTGTGCGCATGTAAACAAACTATTAAGTAGCTTATTTGAGTGACTTATGTAAAGTTTGTGAAGCAATCCACTGTGAAACACTTTGCAAAAAAGCTTGACCTGTCAGAAAATATGACTTCTTCAAAATTAATAAATTCCACCTGCTGGGACAGAAGTGTGGAGACTTATAAAAAGGAAACAGGGATTCACGGCCAAAAATGTTCCTCTGCGCTGCTCGTGTCACTGTGACAGCTGCAGTGAAGCCGCAGGTTTTATGTGATGGAAGGGACAAAGAGATGATTACTCTGATGTTATTACTGCTTTACATTTCTGTGTAGCTTGAGCTACTGCTCCGCCATTAGATGTCCCTAAAAAGTCTACCATTTTCCAGCACATAAAAGGAATAAAAAACATAAAAAATGCACAAATATGCAAGGGTTTTGGGGATTTATGGGTTAATGGGTGTACATTTTGACAATGACAATTAGTGCAAAGTCTTTTTTTTGATTCCACAATGACTTTAAAGCCCCTGAAAAATTAGGTTAGGTTAAAATTGATTGGTTTCAAACCTTGATAGTTTCTCTGTGACATTAAGTATTTCTGACTTAACTGAAAAAAACATCTTTAGTAATTAATGAATTGTAATTCAACACTCAAAAACAAAACTCTGCAAATTCACTAAAATAATGAGGTAACTACACAGGAGAGGAACAATGCTACTAATGTAATAAAAAATTCTTTAAAGAATTTAATGTAATAGATGAAAAATAAAAACACTGGGTACAACAGAGTTAACATGGACACAGTAAAAAGGGATGGTAAAATTAGAAAAAGGCCTTCCAGTAAAAGATGTATTATTGCTAAATTCTGATCGGTGCATGGAAATATTTTGCATATCGTTCATGTAGAACCACATCACTTTAAGCTGTTTTACAGACAAACTACAAAACAGAAATGCACAAGACTACAGTAGAATACTATGACTTATATATCTCTAAATATATCTCCTGTCCCCTTCAGTTCCAGGCCAACCGGGGAAGTTTAAAGTCGGTAGAGTGACAGACACCAGCATTGAGCTGACCTGGGAACCTGCTTACACCAAGGAGGGCATTGTCAACTATGAGCTGCTCTACAAACCTGTCAAGTTTGGCAGTTTGGTAAGACCTCTTACTCTCTTTTTATAAATCTGTCTGCTGAGAGTGGATTTCCTAACAAGACAGAGGGATGAGAGGACAGATAAAAGAGGAAGTTTAAAAGATTAACCTCGGCGTCCAGTACCACTGTGTCTCCTGGTGACAGTCCTCATCTCTTTTTCTCTCCAACTCTCCTTTTAATGTTTTCTTTTTTACTCCCCTCATCCCACCCCTCGTCCTGTCCTCTGCTCTTCTTTCTTCTCTCTCATAGGAGAAGCTGACCTTCGGGCCTAGGAATTCTTACACAGTGGAGGGCCTGAAAGCGAACACAGAATACTCCTTCTCCCTGGCCGCCATCTCAACCAAAGGCATCGGAGCTTTCACCAACGAAGTGGTGCAGAGAACGTCACAAGCCAGTACGTCTCAATTTGACTGGGTTCACATACTGTACCTGCAGGCACACACACACACACACACACACACACAGATGGCACAAATTTTAATTTTGTCATGTTTGAGTCTTGATATCTCATGCAAAGATTTTGTCCTCTACACACACACACACACACACACAGGTCGTAGTACATTGTCCTCAGCTCCTGACCCAGTAAAACCTGGGAACCATCTTCACATCTCTCCATCAATCTCGTTTATCAGCTCATCTGTCCAACCCCCCCTCCCATCCATCCATCTATGTTTGACTGTGCCTTTCTTCCTCTGCTCAGCCTCTCGCTTTCTTACACAGCCTAAAATCATGACAGATGGAGATGGAGCACCGATTAACGTTTCAGTCTTCCTTTTCTTCACCCTCCTTTCACTTTTTCCACTCTGTCAGTGTCTAATGTCTTTGAGAGGGCGAAACTGTCTGCCACTTATGTGGCTAGCAGCCAGTGGTGAGGAGCATTAAAGGATGCTGGTTGGCCTGCTATGTTGATAGGTAAGTGCCGGCCAGTCTGTATTTTATCCACGCTGAATTTGAATTCTCTCCCTTGTCTCCTTTTCTCTCTTTTTTTTCTCTGCATAATCACTGATAGCCGATAAGAGTTAAATAAGTTCCACTATTTTGCTCTGACATATCAAGTAATTTCATATCTCTTATCTAAAGAAGAAGAAAAAAAAGAAAATGCAGAGATAACTGAGAAAATGGTGCAAGGAAAAGAAGTAATAAAGTAGTCGTGGTCGAGGACAAGAGCCCCAAGTCCTGCAGTTGATGGCGCTGTATCACTTCCAATGGTAAGTGTTTGTCAAGGATTTACAATCGCTCAACAGACACAAAGATTCATATTGCTTATTCACAATCAGATCAGTTTTAGAGCCGAGTACAAAATGTGTTAAACACTTTTAGCTGGTCTCCTTTTACTCTTTACCTCCAAAAAGAAAGAGAGACGAAGGTGGTACACCAGAGGAGGTGACAGAGAAGAGGGGCGTTCAGGAAAGGGAAGGTGCCAGATAAGCAGACTATTTCATGCAGCAGAATTCATTTCCCAGGGAGGTTATGTGCGCTTTGTTATCGCCAAGCTTTGGTGCACATCTATATTGTCCCCCGAGGCCAGCAGAACAGTGGCTGTACGGCTGAGTGGATAGATACTTGAACCTGTCAGCTATGACTATTACACTCCCACACATACACACATGCTATACACTCCAGAGCTCACACACAAGCCCATATGCCTCGGCCATGCTCGCCTTTGTGTGTCTGTGCTCTTTAAGGAACATTATATAGGGTGAGTGATACCTACAGTTCAGAAATCTGTGGTGATGAAGGTGTGTGTTTTTTTGTTTTTCTGTACTCATGTTTGTTACAGTAAATATCCCAGCCTACTTCTGATTCAATTCTTGTCTACAACTCATCATTCTAGCCTGACTTTCAATATCCGTCTGAGTGCCTTTCTCTCCCGGGCTCCCGCTTCTTTTTTTCTTTTTCTTTTTTAACCTGCCTCCTATATCCTTTCAGCACTGTGTGAGATCTGTTTCAGTTTGTTTGTTTCTTCCCTCTGTGAAGCTCAAGACATTCCCCTAGTAAGCAGTGGAAAGTCTCAGACCACTCTATTATCCAGAGGACTCAAGGATTATGTCACCATGGGGGCTGGTGTTGTGAAATGTGTATATTTGTCTGTGCTCCTGCGTACTAAGCTGTGCATCCCTGCTTTAGAAAGAAAGACTTTATCTGTTTTTCATTCATAAATCTGGATCCTTTTATGCCACTAGCCACGGCCAAAGGATAAGATATAATCATTGGGCAATGCACATTCTCCTTGGGTATAATTAAGTTGTCCACTCAGGATCGATACTCTTGTCTCTGGTTTATTTCATTAGGCTCTAAGCATAACATTATTTGGTTGCGCCCCTTTTTTTCCTGACTCATGTTTGTGCTGGTGTTATCTCTTTTGGTTCAGTTTACCATAGTTTCTTATTCTTTCCTTTTTCGTCCTTATCTCCTATCCTTTTGCTTTTATTTTTCCCCTCTCTTGCTTTTTCAACCCCATTCTCTTGGGTCTCTCCTAAACTCTTTGCAAATTGCCCTCCTTGCCCCTTGTCCAATCAGAGCCCTCGGCTGCACCCGAGGGTGTGTCCTGCGAGAGTGCCAGCTCCACCTCACTGAGAGTAAGTTGGAAGCCGCCTCCAATGGAGGGCCAGAATGGCGAGTTGGCAGGTTATGAGCTGAGATACCAGAGAGTTTCTGGGGCAGGAGGCAGAGGTCAGGGCCAGGAGGTGAAGGGGCTTCCTTTCCCAGCCCAGCAGGGGCAGACAGTGTTAGAGGGGCTGGAGAAATGGAGCTGGTACAACATCACCATAGCAGCCTTCACTGCAGAGGGGACTGGACCCAACAGCCTGGCTGTGCTTTGCAGAACTGATGAGGACGGTAAGAGTGAGACCGACACAGTACTGATTGTTAAGTTGATTATTTACTGGTTAGACTGTTGGTCACTTAATTAATTCTGCATTTGTGTGTGTTTGTGTGTGTGTGTGCTTAGTTCCTGGTGCAGCCCCTCGCCAGGTGGACGTCCAGCCGCTCAACTCCTCAGCATTTCGAGTCACATGGCGATCTGTGTTGCCACGGTTACGGCAAGGCCAGATCCGTGGCTACCAGGTGCATTTCAGCCGCGCCGAGAGCGGTGAATCACGAAACCTTCCCCGGATCAAAGACCTCTTATTGGACGAGTCCCAGGTGACGTCATAGCTGAATATTTAAATGATTAAACATTGTTCATTTATTTTATCATTTACCATCCCTCTCTCCTTTCGTCCTTTGACTCACTCTCATCTGTCTCGGCTGCCTGTGGGGTGTGTCTCGTCTGCGGGATAAGATGGAGGAGGATGACTCGACTCAATATGTGAGTGTAGACTACCCATCCTCTTCTCATTATAAATGAACTCACTATTAATACATACAGCACAATGCATCCAATATATTACACCAAGACAGTTATGAAATCCTCATTGAGTTTCACCACCAGAGATTTGATATGTAACTTTTTGATAATTTCTTACTGATGCATAACTGTAAAGAAAGGGAATGAAGCGATCTGTGTATTGTCTCATATTGAAATGAATGAGTTAGCAGTATTTGATGGTGCTGTTATGTGTTTTCCCCCACAGGAGCTGATTTTGGGAGGTCTGAAAGCAGAGACTTTGTACTCTGTCACAGTGGCAGCGTACACCACCAAAGGGGATGGAGCGCACAGCAAAGCCAAGCTGTTGCAGACCCTGGGGATTGGTAAGCATATGCCAAGTATACAGTTCAGTGCACTGGATTTAGTAACATACTCAAGAATTGATCTTACAGTAAGCTGCACCAGGACCCTGCAGTAAATAAACAGCCAAATCAATTCTAATTCCTGTACAAGATTTACACAATATATGTTTTTATATATATATATATCTTACAATTGATTTTCTGCTGCCTACACTGTCGTTTGCAGTGCCCGGCCCACCCTCCCTTTGGGTGCGTCCAGGATCGGGTCCATCAGTGGTAGTGCAGTGGGCTCCTCCGCTGGAGTGCTCTGAGTCAGGTTCTGATAGCCAGGGGGCCCCAGTGGAAATCCAGGGCTACCGCCTACAGTTTGGCCTGAAGAATACCTCTTTAAACACCACAGTGGATTTCACGAATCGGGAGAAAAACTTCACTGTCAGAAATCTCTCCCCTGGCTCCTCCTACGTCTTTGTGCTCTCCGCGAAGAGCAGAGCAGGCTACGGAGATGCAGTGCAGCAGGAAATAACAGTTCCCATGTTCCCACCCTTGGGATACCCCAAAATATCTGACTTTGTTAATGCCACTTGCTGCTCCCTCCAGTTCTCCTGGCTGCCCCCTGCCCCAGAGGAGTGCAACAGTGTCATCACAGAGTACACCATAGCTTACAAAGAGGTTGTGGGCCCCAAACCCTCTGCTGACCCTGGCCCTTCAGCCTTACCAGCCCCCCCTGCTCCCCCGTGGCTGATCATGCTACCAGCGAGTGAGTCCAGCTACACCATCCTGGGCCTCAATCACAGCACAGCCTACGAGGTGCAGCTCAGAGCCCACAACAAGGCAGGGCCAGGCCCCTTCAGCCCACCTCTGGTGAGCCAAACCCTGGCCCTTGAAACAGGTAGGGCTGGCCTCAGGCCTCAGGAACACCCTTCATCTTCTAAGCACTGGTTCAGCTTCACATCTCCGCTCCCCTTAATGTGGATTTCACTGGGCCAGTTCTTACAGGTTGGCCTTTCACCTGTGCACCTCAGAGAGGCTGAGAACTGCAAAGTCTAGGGGAACACGACTACTCCCCCCAATCTCCTCCACCCACTCACTTATACCTTCATCACCTACCCTTCACCACCAGTGGAAGCAAGCTGAATGTTAATGGATGTTTGCTTCAAGAGCACTGCTTATCACAAACCCTCAGGTAAAAGTCAATACAGGGCTTGGCTATACAGTATCTAATACAGAAGGTAAGTGTTCAGTCTGAATTCAAGTGAAAACTGGCATCTGGTGCTGTATCTGCAGGTAAGCTTTTTTTATCTGATGGATCTCCACCTCCACCTTTTCCAAAGCCTTTACTGACATGCTGAATTCTGAGTCTAACAAACACAACCTTACACTCTGAGAATGTGGCATGTCATATTCCTGCAGCTGGTCTGTCTGTTATTTCTACTTATTGCTCTTGCCATCCACTTTCCTCATCACCTGCCCATCCTCCTAACCATCGTGTATTCTTCCCCCAGTAACAGATCTGACTGATATGTCTTCCATTTTTACAGGTTTGCAGTGGAAAGCAGAGGAGCCGCTGATCTGAATAAAATGCTTCATGACGAGTGACTCTGTTTTTTGTTTGTTTCATTCCCAGATGTGCCAAGGAATTTTTCAGTCAACCTGGCCACTAAAACCAGTGTTCTTCTGACCTGGGAGTTTCCAGAGAGCAGCAACTCCTATCGCTTTACTGTATGTCCATCAGCTGGTGCATGTGTGGTGACATATGCCTCGTCGCTCATTTTTTGAGATAATGTATAACATAATACAACATATTATGTTGTAACATTTGCTGGGTGCTTTTGATTATAATACCTTACATTACCATATCTTTTTTTTTTAATATGCATGCCCCCAACCTGAATTAAACTCCCAACTGTGGAAGTGTTCACCTTTAAGCACCATTGCTCCACCTGTGGGATGTTGGCTTCATCTAGAATTTCTAGATTTAATAGTACTATGAAAGCACCTTTCGTATCAAGTTTCTCATCTAACTCTCAGCAAGAAAGTGAATAAGCATATTTCCCAAAAAGTTTAACTTTTTCTTTCAAATATGATATAGATTGGGGCAGTGTGGTTGTCAGCATTGTAATAAACCCTTGAAAACTTAATCTCCAAATTAATTTCCAGGGTCTAATCATAAAAAAATGTTTTAATTTAGGCAGACCATCCTCAAAAGAGGGCAGGGTGTAAACGCACTAAAATACAATAGGATATCATCAGCATACAGTATAAAAATAAGCATCTTTGCCTTTTACCTATTATTCTGACTTTACTTACCCTCTCCCATCATTCAGGTGGAGTATAACCGACAGAAGATGGAGGTAGATGCTCGTCTGAGAAAAGCAGTCATCCCAAACCTTCAGCCTGACACCAGCTACGACTTTAAAATCACTGCTCCGGAGGGCAACATGGGAGGCCTTCGCCACCGCATCTCCGCCAAGACCTCCCCGCCGATCACCATCCGCCGCCCTGAGATTGACCACACCCGTGACACTGAGACCACAGTCACCATAATCCTGCCATCGCTGGAGACTCGCACTCCTGTCAAGTAAGATTGAAAGATGGAGTTTTAGATGTCGTAATGGCTTTTACAGACAGCGAGACTTGCTGTACTCAGGTCAGATGATTACACTCTCTAAAGGTGTGGGGCATGATGATAACACTACCTGACTGACAAAATGTTGAAAAAGTCTTTAGTGCAACACATTGGCAAGGAAACATGAAAATAGTTTGAGGCATGTTTGCTATTGTAGCAGTGCAACTGGTGTTATGTTGTTTGTCCTCCTCTGCTCCCACAGGAATGTTTATGTTGTTGTGGTTCCGCTGAGGAGAGCCCGCGGCGTCATCAGACACCTCAAGAGCCCAGATGAAATGGACCTAGAGGAGGTGAGAACCACAACAATGACAGCACCCACTGATGTCTGTGCCTGGAAGGAGGGAAGGACCTATAAACATACACACAATCCCGTTGCTGAGAACTCCTGGCAACCCTTTATAATTCAATATTGGTGTTTAAACATTAGTCATAGATACTGGAACATCTAATTTTTCTTGTCTATGTCTTCCCTCTGTCTGTTTCTCCTCTCTTCATCTCTCAGCTGTTAAAAGACATCAGTCAAAGGCAGAGGGATTCTCGGCAGCAGAAGCAGGTGGACCTGCGCCGGGCTTACATCACAGCCCGTTTCACACCTGCCACCCTACCTGCCTTCTTCACCCTGGGGGACCAGCTGGACTACGGAGGCTTTGAGAACCGAGCTCTAGACCCAGGGCAGGAGTACGTCTTCTTCATTCTGGCTGAGCTCAATTCCACAACCGGGGTACAAAAGCCACACATCTTTTCTTTCTGTGTTTATAACCATTCCCTCATTCCCTGCTGCCTGTGTTTCTCTCCTGCAGGCTGTCACTATACATTGTAATCAATATGGCCTCGCTGCTAAAACAATAAAATGCACGTCAGTCAAAGTGTTGTAAGCAAAAGGCAATAACCTTCACGTACTTCCATCACCACTGCTAATAAAGAGTGAGTGTACCTGCTGTGGCAGTAGGAGAGATATTGCCTTGTGCACTGCTGATATATATGTACATTTGAATTGGAATAGACGTAAATATACAACTTGAATTAGGATAGATTTTATATTTTATTAGATGTTTTTTTTATTAGGAACACTTTTAGCCCAGGGGATGCTCTTCAGAAGTCCTTCGGAACTAATAAAAAGGCACTTTATTCAGTTTATTGTAATTTAAAAAATACATATAATGTCAGCATGCTTAGGTACATTCTTTATATGATGTTAAAATGCTAAGACGGATCAAATATAATCTCATACACACATGTAAACCCAGTCATATGCAGCTTCAATCTAATGCAATCCAGTGCAACATCTCTGCGATGAATACTTCCACAGAAGGTTACATTTTGTTAAAACTTGGTGAAAGAGCTGTGGGTTTGACTCTTATGGTCATTTGCAGGGCCATAGTGTGTGGGATTTTTGTAATTAATTGCCTTTTGGTGTAATGTGCTCATGTTATTTTGTCTGAGATAAAACAAATAACTGAGAAATACCAAAAAAGTCATACTGGTAAAGCTGCAATGATTTAGTCAGTTATCTCTAAAATAGACAAACAAAAAGAAAAACACTTCCAGTGTCTTGCACAGTTTTCCTGACTATGTTCCTGTATGTTTGATTACAGAAAATGTATGTGGCCAGCCCCTACACAGACCCTGTGATTGCCCCAGATTCAGACCCCCAGCCCCTCGATGCAGGTGATGGTCTGATCTGGGTAGTTGGACCTGTCCTGGCTGTGGTCTTCATCATCTGCATCGTCATCGCTATTCTCCTTTACAAAAAGTGAGTGGGACAGATTAACTCTATAATACAAAATGACAGATTAATTTACATTTGGTGTTCTAGTGAGCATGTATGACACTGGGATGAGGTATGTAGGATAGACTCAAAGTAAACTACAGTGTCCATGTTCGTGGTAATGAAGGAACATGTCACTGATTGCAACAGTGTGACTCACTGATGTGTTTTTAATAGTTTTGGACAACAATGGAGCTCTATGGATAGAGGAATAAGCTATATCAGGCTTTAGCTACACAGACAATACTTTTTAGTACTGTAGAATCAATTAATTGTTAGTTTCATTCTTTTGGGATTTGTTGAGAATAAGAAACATATTGAATATTTCCAGCCATATTCTTTAAAGAAACATTAAGTTTCTGTCTATCATGCTCTGTGCTTACATTGTGCCAGCAGCAGATTGTTTAATGTTCGGCTGTCCTCCCACAAATGCTCAACTTTCAGTCTGATATTCATCAAATTTTTTCCAATTTAGAAGTATGTTCTCCCCTCAGAGAGCTATGCAACAGTCTGACCCTGCCATAGTCCTGTTATATCTGCTGCAAGCCATCAAGCTTTTGAATACTAATGCACAATATTGATTTTCCTCTCTAAAAATCTGTCCGTTTCCTTCCTTTTCTTCCTCTAATTATTCCTTCCCTTGCTCTTGTTTCACTGGAAGCAGCAAACCTGACAGGTGAGATTAAACCAATGTCAAGCTCTTTGTTTGTTTTAACCCGCAGCAATTACATGATAGCAGATGCTGTACAGAGAACTTGTACAAAGCCATAAAACACCATATCTGTTAATGCACTATTTACTCGACTCAAGTATCCATGCTAATGACGTGTCACAATTTGGTTTTCTCTCACTGGTTGTTTGCATGTGCTAATTGCTCTTTTGACTCACTGGTGTTTGAGCAGCAAGCGCAAGGACTCTGAACCCGGCACCAAGAGCCTTTTAAGCAACGCAGAGATGATGGCCCATCACCCAACAGACCCTGTGGAGATGAGACGCATCAACTTCCAGACTCCTGGTATGAATCATGTACCCACACAGGCACCTAAATGCACACTTTGTATTTGCATAATAAAGTGTACTTCTGATTGCTCATCATTTGATAATGAAATATTCATGTGACTAATTTTAACTTTGGGAAGATTGTCCAGACAAGATTGTGAAAGCACTCCTCCGCATCACAACCAACATGTACCTGACAGCTTCCAGTCGTTTCTTAGATCAAAATGGCCGCTGCCCAGGTAGTGCAGTCAGTGCTTAGTCACGGCTGAGTCAGAACGGTGTGACAAAATCTGATCATCTCCGCTCGCCCACATTCCACATGCCAGGCTGCAGATAGCACATGAGAACAGACAGAAATGACAGAAATCTTCCTTATCACTCTTGAATATTTCTGAGTTGGGTTTAATGGTCAAAATTCTATATCAAAAGGTGAGTTGTGGGTTAACTGTGTTCTTTTGAAAATGAATTTACTATTTCCTAGCCAGTATAACCAACTAAAACCCCACTGTGATGTAACTACATGGATTTTGCTGCTTCCCACCCCCTACTGAGTGAGATCTAACAACACAGTTGCTTTGGTCGTGGCACCGGGCTGATGATGCTTCGCTTTCACTTCTTTCATTAAATTAACAGCATCCAAAAAACACACGGCCTGGAGGAATTTAATCACTGTTCTCACTATATTTTTCACTATATTTCACATTTCAGTTTATAGAAGCCTCACAGGGTTCATGTGGAAAAAGTGGCAAGATGTGTCACCAGGGAGAAAGGTTTAGTCTTTACCTGCCAGGATATATAAAGTCAGATGATTCTGTATTTTATTACATCCATAGATGAAGGTTTTTGTAACCTTTTTTGTATATTTTTGTATATATTTTTGTATAACCTTTTTGTATATGTTCCTGGGAAGCAAAGTAAAACCCACAGAATAAAGCACTCTTCTCGTCTATCATAAGAATTTTTTGCTCTCATGTGGCGGCAACCTTGAAGCTCCCACCTCACCCACTTCTCCTCCCCTGAGATTTGTGCTTTTGAGATGCTCGGCAAAGATGAAATTTGTTTCCAGTGAAACCGGCTGATGCTATCTGAGGTCATTTTGGTCATGACAGGAGCGTTTTGTCGTGATTACCTGTGGGTGCTGCGGTGCCTGGCTGAAGAAGAAAATAACCGTTGATATGAGCTTGTTTTTCATAGCTGTAGCAACAGAAAGACTTAAATGTGCTCCATAGTGCATCGACATGCATTACAATTCAAGAAACATCGAGAATGCATTCTGACTTTGGCATTCAATGGATCATGTTTATTGTATACATAGCAGTGTTACTTTGATTTATTTTTGTAGCTATTTGCCTTTTGAATGGATAATGGATCGCTATAGCTTCTCTTTTCTCGCTCCAGCTGTGAAAAGAAACGACTGTAGGAGGCATAGGATGTTTCCTTTGTGTGTGTGTGTGTGTGTGTGTGTGTGTGTGTGTGTGTGTGTGCAAGTGTGTGCAAGTGTGTGCAACCCTCCTAATTAGTGTTCTGTCTGTGTTTGTTTTCTCTGAGTCATTGCTCCTCTGATCACAGAGAAAGCAATTTATCAAAGAAAAACAATTTACAAACAAACAAGACTCGCCTCACTTTGTCCTCGCACATGGATCAAAATTGATTTTCTGCCTCAGCGTGTTCCTTAATCACATGTGATGTTCTCTGATTGTATAATTATCTTCACATCTTTGCATATGAGTGATGTTGACCTGCAGTAATTTAGGTTATTCAGCTGAAGTCTGCATCACCTCTGACCCCCTGCTCCTCCTGGCCCTTGTTGTCACGCAGGAATGATGAGCCATCCTCCCATCCCCATCAGCGAGCTGGCTGAGCACATAGAGCTGCTGAAAGCTAACGACAACCTGAGACTCTCCCAGGAGTATGAGGTGAGAAATACATTATTATTCCATGTGAATAGTTAACATCCTTATTGTTTAGATATGTTAAGCCTGTTAAGCCTCTGCGTCATAAAGCACATCTTATTTAACATTTATATCTGTGTGTGCAGACTATATGTTCATGATTTATTCAGCACTGCAATTGCTGTAACTTGTCTAAATTACAGCGCACTCTCTTTCCATTATCCTCAAATGCACTACTAAATACGCCTCCACACAATGTTAATGTGTGTGTATTTGCTGCTTCTTCCCAGTCCATTGACCCTAGTCAGCAGTTCACCTGGGAGCATTCGAACCTGGAGGTCAACAAGCCCAAAAACCGCTACGCTAACGTCATAGCATACGACCACACCAGAGTCATCCTGGCTCCCATAGAAGGTGAGGATTAGCTGGAAACGAACAGCAAGTGAAAGAAGATGTTTGGTGATTCGTATGGGAGAGTCTGAGCGTGTTTGTGTTCAGGGGGGTGAACGCAAAGAGGGGTGAAGGGAGGAGAGGGAGAGCTGCATGATGGATGAAATCTGAAATTGCAAACAGTGCTCAAGACTGGCTGTGTGCAGTGGCATGAGACTGACAAACAGCGCGAGTGCATTCAAGTGCAGCCATCAGTCCTCCAGAACAAGAAGGGGGAGAATGGATTTGATCTGGAGCTCATGAATTTACACAGACGGAGTCTTGTTTGTTTGTTGCCGTCCGCTAGTCATCCAGCAGCCGTCTGTTGGAAGCCGCGGCTGCCAGAAACAGACAGTTCGTTAGGCCGTTTGATGTCACACATGCAGGTTAATTTATTATGTCACTTATGCAGATTGCAGTTTAGCGAGAGCCTCACAAGTGTCTCGTTTGCAGGTATCCTGGGGAGCGACTACATCAACGCAAACTACATTGATGGCTACAGGAAGCAGAATGCCTACATCGCTACCCAGGGACCGCTGGCGGAGACGTTCGGGGACTTCTGGAGGATGGTGTGGGAGCAGCGGGCCGCCTCTGTCGTCATGATGACGCGCCTGGAGGAGAAATCACGGGTAGGAAACCAATCCTTCACACACACTGAGCCACAATTTTCAATACCTAGAGTACTGTTACATACCAATATACTGTATGTCTTAGTTTACCTGTAATTTATAGTTCTAGGGGCTGTTTGGTTAACAAATGTGCTAAAAATGAAGAGGAATGTTGCTTTAGTTCAGTCTGAAAAGGGTAATAGTTGTAGTAATGATGATGCTTTTTCTTTGTAGATAAAGTGTGACCAGTACTGGCCAAGTCGCGGCACAGAGACATACGGGATGATCCAGGTCACCCTGCTGGACACAATGGAGCTGGCCACTTTCTGTGTTCGCACCCTTTCCCTGCATAAGGTTAATTATTTCGCTCTTTTTTTTCTCTCTTCAAGCATCCGTTTCCTTCTGTATCCACCCCTTGACTCTCCACTCTGCTGTTTCCTCTATTAATTGCTGTCACATCCAGTGGAAACTGCTTGGATCTCTTGAGTTTACAGTTAGGAACCAGGAGCAACTGGAATGATCATGAATTTCCACTGTCACTGAACAAGTAGTGTATGTGGACACGCAGAGGAGAAAAGATTAGTCTGGGCTTCATGGAGCGTTCAAACCAGGCCAGCCTCCCTGTGTCAGGCGCTGAGATTTGATCACTGTTGGAAGCAGAGCACTTTCTTATAGCACAGGGCTAATCTAGGACCATCAGACTAGTGTGTCTCTGTGGCCTACTTACAAACACAGAAACTAGGCCAACTGTAGCTTCCAAGTGTAGCACCACTTCTCTAAATTTTTGTTGATGTGTTGTGAAACGTCAAGTTAGGAGATCCATCATACAGTAGAGAATAATGCACATGAAATATTCGGCAATGCTAGTATTATTCCTGTCTTTTGTGTAGATTGTGCACAGTGTAGGGTTAATTGGGGTATTTGTTTTCTCTATATGATCTAAAATTATTCCTTTTCATATATACAGTATGTATTGGTTTCTTTTTTTGCGTAATTCAATTTAAAAGCTTCTTGGACATTGTGTATGAAGAATGTTAGTCGTGGCCTGTGTGATTGGCAGAAATTAGGATGGAGTCATGATTAATGGAGATATATGTATGTATGGTAACATTCAATAATACAAAAGGGTTGATGCTTTCACATGTACATGTACAAAACAATAATGTCTTGTCTTCTTATATCAGAGTGGCAGCAGTGAACGGCGAGAGGTGCGTCAGTTCCAGTTTACAGCCTGGCCAGATCACGGTGTGCCAGAGTATCCCACCCCCTTCCTCAACTTCCTCCGCAGGGTCAAAGCCTGCAACCCTCCTGATGCTGGACCTATCATCGCTCACTGCAGGTACAGTACACACACCCGAGTTTATCTTAATGGGATAGTTTGACTTTTTCGGGAAATTCGCTTATTTGCTTTCTTGCCAAGAGTTACAGTAGATAAGAAGCTCTCGTTTTTTTTTTAAATATGAAGCTACTGGGAGGTAACATTTAGCTTAGCATAAAAAATGGGAACAGGGAGAAACAGCTAGCCTAGCTCTGTCCAAAGGTAATAAAATAAGCCTACCAGCACCTCCAAAGCTCACGAAATTACACGTTACACCTCCTTTGTTTCATCCGTACAAAAAAGAAAGTGTAAAAAAGTTGTGGTTTAAGGGGTTTACGTGGGGAGCTGTTTCTTGGCAGGGTGCAGTAACTTCCTGGAGTCTCTGTTGGTTGCCAGGAAACATCACAGAGACGCGCCAAGAAATAGTCTAGCACATAGCCCCTGAATAACCATGAGTTGTCGTTTTTACATTACAGTTTTTGTACGGATTAAAAAAACGATGTGTTAATTAGTGAGCTTTAGAGGAGGTGGTAGATGGATTTTTGGATCTTTCGGTCTGCTGGCTGTAGCTTCATATTTGACAGACACGAGGGCGGTATCAATCTTCTCATCTAACTCTCGACAAGAACGCAAATAAGCCCATTTCCTAAAAATGCTGAACTATTCCTGAAAAGAAGTCAAAAATAAAATCCTCCCTATCAGTCAACTGATATCCCACTTATTCCTCTCCCTCTATTAGTGCTGGTGTTGGCCGCACCGGCTGTTTTATCGTCATCGATGCCATGCTGGAGCGCATTCGACATGAGCGCACCGTGGACATCTACGGTCATGTGACCCTGATGCGCTCACAGAGGAACTACATGGTGCAGACGGAGGACCAATACAGTTTCATCCACGAGGCCCTGCTGGAGGCGGTGGCCTGCGGGAACACTGAAGTGGCCGCCAGGAGTCTGTACTCTTACATGCAGAAGCTGTCCAAGGTGGAGACTGGGGAGCACGTCACCGGCATGGAGCTGGAGTTCAAGGTAGGCGAGAAGGCAGGGAAAACGTATAAATTAAATGGTGTAGGAATAGAAAAATGGTTCCAAATGTTTTTGGTTTGTGGCTCCTTAAAATGAAGCCATGTGTACTTACCCCTCGTTCCACGTTGCATTTGTCTGTGAGTTTTGATCAGATTGAGAAGGCGTTTGTATTTCAGATTGATTTTCCCTACTGAAATAACCAGGAAGTCAAAAAGATTAACAATAATTTGTGAACAGAAAAATACTTTTTCTACTTTCCTATCTTGTTCCCATCATCACACAACCCCGCAGATTTATTTTTACCAACCCCCCAAGTTGGGAACCACTAGAGTATAGAATACAGTAGCCTTGTACATTAGCTAACCAGGTAAGTAATCCTGAATAATCCTGCACTCTTGCATGCAAAATCAGTTTTAGGTTGCTAGATAATATACTATATTCATATTTTCTCTCTCCATCCAGCGACTGGCTAATACCAAAGCCCACACATCCCGGTTTGTCACGGCCAACCTGCCATGCAACAAATTCAAGAACCGACTGGTCAACATCATGCCCTATGAAACCACCCGCGTCTGCCTCCAGCCAATCAGAGGCCTAGAGGGCTCCGACTACATCAATGCCAGTTACATAGACGGATACAGGTATGTTTTCATCCCGAAAACACTAACATGACCTGACCCTCTCGTCCTCTTATGATGGCTTGATGAGTGAATGGATTGGATAGGTTTTCACCACAGCGCTCTCACCTGTCACGTCTTGTCATATCTGTCGTCACTGTATACATGTTCCAACTATTTGTCTCGCTGCACGGCACTCGCTGCAGCCCCGGTGAAGGGGACGGCCCCCAAAGCGCTTCTGATGGTTCAGGCATCCAGAGTGGTTGTACACCACATGTTTTGACTGTTCTTCTTCTTGTGCCTGAAGCCTGACCCCTTTTCAGTCTGATGCTTGACAGAGGAAGAAACAGGGAGAATGAAGGGAGGAGGTGGCTTCATAATGTGTTTGCGTTTGTTTGTGTGTCTGTAGGCAGCAGAGAGGCTACATTGCCACCCAGGGTCCACTGGCTGAGACTACGGAGGATTTCTGGAGGATGCTGTGGGAACACAACTCCACTATAGTGGTCATGCTCACTAAACTGAGAGAAATGGGACGGGTAGGGACAAATTAAGTATACATGTGCACGCAAAGTGCTACAAATAACAGCACATTTCAGCCAGTACACAATGTCATCAATACTTTTTTTTTTTTTTTCTGCTCTCTCAGGAGAAGTGTCACCAGTACTGGCCAGCTGAGCGCTCAGCCAGGTACCAATACTTCGTGGTGGACCCCATGGCTGAGTACAACATGCCTCAGTACATCCTCCGGGAGTTCAAAGTTACTGATGCCAGGGTGGGTTCATGGTGTCTTTGTGTTTAAAGACTTGTCCTTATGTTGTATGTTGTATTCAAACAGCAGTGTAACATCACCCTCCTTGACTTTTCTGCTCTATTCTCGATCCACCAGTGCTGTAAGAAGGCAGTGGTGCAAAGCATGTCCTATCGACCTGTAGTGTGTGTTGGTTAGTGTGTGTTTCGCGTGTGAATGTGTGGAACACAACAGGTTAGCATTATCGACAAGCAGCCCTAAATTAGTCAAACACACTGTCTCCAGATTACCTTGACAGCATATGTGTGTGTGTGTGTGTGTGTGTTTGTGTGTGTGTGCACGTCCGCTCGTGCACATATGTGCCAGTTATAGATAACTCCAGTTGAGCCTGTCCTGCACTGACGCCACATTGACAGATGCTCTATTGATCTCCATTAAAGGGGAGTCAGAAAGGCTGAGCAGAAGAGAAAAGATGTAACTGCCTACTGAGTGGCTAACAGTAGCAGACATACTGACGTTACAGCTTGAAGTTAACCACAGCCACTGATCCAGGGTCAGATAACAGTAATCATTAGAGGGTGGAAGGGGATATTGCCTGGAAGAGTCTCACTCCTCAGTCAATACAACAAGAAGAGGCTCTATATAGTCTTTTTGAAATAATCACCTCACATAAACAATAACTACATATGTCAGGGATAAACATCGTTATGTGTTGAAAGGACATCAGATACACTGTCAGACCAACTCAGCCCGCAGGTTTTCAGTAAATATTTTTGTGGCATTGTTCTTATCATTGCCTCGCTCCTTTAGGATGGCCAATCACGGACGGTGCGTCAGTTCCAGTTCACTGATTGGCCGGAGCAAGGTGTGCCCAAATCTGGAGAGGGCTTCATCGACTTCATTGGCCAAGTCCACAAAACCAAGGAGCAGTTTGGCCAGGATGGACCAATCACTGTTCACTGCAGGTAAGCAGTGGGGTTCGTCTTAGCAGCTCATGATGAATCGATTCATTGTAAATTTAAAGTACATTTAATTGCATAATAAGTGCAGTGGGTTGGTCAGAATGTGGCACATTGTTGTTCGAGCTCTGGCACATTGTAAACAAATGTTTTCCTTTATGGCTGTAGTGCTGGCGTGGGGCGGACAGGTGTCTTCATCACTCTGAGTATCGTCCTGGAGAGGATGCGTTACGAAGGGGCAGTGGACATCTTCCAGACTGTCAAAATGCTGCGCACACAGAGACCAGCCATGGTGCAAACTGAGGTAAACACTGAACAGCGTGTGGAACGTACTGATGCATTGAGCAGGGCAGAGACACAAGCAAGGAAAGCACTAATACAGCACACCATTGGTTCTGCTTAAAGCAATATATTTATATATTTTTTTTAAAAAGTGCTCATTTTATTCTGCATACCTCAATATCATTATTACTATTTGACTGATTTTAATCGGTGAATAGAAAACATTTTTATGTATCAAGTCTGCAAAAACAAATTTCCCTTTTGTCGCTGTCCTCTCCAAAGCTTGAGCTTTTTATGAGGTAATAAAAACAGGTGTGTTTTCAGCATTTTTCACATAATGCAATAGGTTTGGAGAAGCCTGGACAATTCATTTCTCATACCATAAAGCAACATTTAATCCTTCTGGTTATCTGAAAAATTCAAAATCACCAAGAGAGATTAATCACCTGAGAGATAAGGATAGATATGACACAGCATTACCAACATGGAACAGGATTTTAGTAAAGTGTCTGTTGCAATAGCATTGCCATGATTCTAGTTAAAAAATGAGACTGGATAGGTGTCAGCTGGACTCTTAAGTCCATGCCTGTTTATTGCAATGATGCGTTTTCATTTATTTTTAACTGTATCCCCTGTTTCTCACCCAGGATGAGTACCAGTTCTGCTACCAGGCTGCTCTGGAGTACCTGGGTAGCTTTGACCACTATGCAACGTAAGTGAAGAGACGACCATCCATCCATCTTTCTGCTTTGAGGTCCACAAACAAACCAACAAGTGAAACAAGAGAAAGACGGCCTGAAATAACGTGAACATTGCAGCTTTTTCCGGGAGCACAACTCAAAGATGAATTCGACACCAACAAGGACAAAAAGCAACAACAAAAACAGCAACAAGAAATCTATGTCTAACAGCACCCACACTCATCAGGAGTTTCCCCGAGGAGCTGGTGGGTGTGGAGACTGTCCATGTGTAATCCATATACTTACCTCAGTGTTCCAGTGTGAAGGACGTATAATACATGTGTGTTGTGGTCAGCTATCTCCAATATGAACCAGTGAAATACAAACGGCTTCTGAACAGGAATTATGATACTATATGTGTATAAAAAACAAAAAGGAAAAAAAAACACAAAGAGCCTGGATATTTGCTGCACCCTAAATGGGCTTTTTATCCTCAACTTTGTATCTATTGGTTTGGTGTACTAAGGGGTTACAAAGTGCAAAGGTGAACATTTCTATGTGTCCGTGAGTCTATTTCAAAGGTGTCTACTGCTACCACAGGTAGTTCTGATTATAGTTTAAAGCAGATGACTAGGTTATGCCTCGGCAGAAGCCTACGGTACGGACTCACCACTCTGAGGACTGTTGGAGAAGCATGTGGATGCTATTTTACCCGACGCACAGTGCCAAGAGAAACCATGCAGCGTGAACTGTGGCCTACAAGGAGAGATGGCTCCCTCTTTTATCCAGCATAACATAAAGTCAGACTAGAGACTAACACGCTGGCCAAGGATCAGTTCACACTCCCAAATCGTGTCCTCACTGAGTAACAGCTGGCCTCAGAACAGTGATTTACAGCCCATCATATCCTCAACTGGGCTGAGATTTGTAGTCCAGTGCATTCTTCATTCAACAAAGCTTGCTTGCTGTTTGCTGTAGTCCTTGTTCATCCTCCAGCTCGGCTCCTCTTGATGTCAGCCCCATTGTGTCAGTTCAGCAGTGGCTTATTGAAAGAAATGCTAATGAAAGAACTGCGCTTCAATGCCTTTTCTTTCTCGAATTTAAAACAGTTCTCAGTCCATTTCTGCAGACATGATTCTTGTGTGTTTTTATTGTACGTCCTTGCCTTACGCTGACATATTTCTTGTGTTTTAACATGCTGCTTAATGTTCACGCGTTGTGTGCTAAACTTTTATTGTCATACAGTATCTTAAACCGAGGATGAAAGTTGTTTCCTTATCATCTTCCTCCTCTAAAGCTAACCTACTTGAATTGCACCACTTTGCAGTTAAATCAGTGTGATATTTTACTATTTAAGGCTACAGAAAGATAATGAGAGAAATCCCAAAAAACATTCAGCGCAAGTGGTGAATTGCTCACTTTCAACAGTCCTCTCCCCTCACCCAACTGTCCCACCACCATATAAACTCCATTCAAATTCTCTCTGTTTCTAAATCACACTGTACAGAACATCCCAACTTAACCAAATGATGTTTTTCCCTCTGTCCTCTCCAGTACAACTGCACAAGTCCTTGATATCGATATATATCTTTTCTTTAATTTGACATATAATCATAATTGGTCCCACGTGGTGATTGAAGAGCACAGCGATGTTCCAGTGTATCAGACATCTCGGGCGATTTCACCGATTTTGTACATACAGTCTATCATTGGAGTCCTATACAGTACAGTTACATACGTCTGAGCACAAGATATAACGTGGGATTGGATGTGATGTAGTTCTTATTGTCGCAAAAAAAGAAGCCTTATTGTTATTGTTCACTTTGTCATATTTATTTCATATGATTTTTTAAGATATTTATTATTCTATTTTGTTACTTTTTACGTATGTTTTTAATTTATTTATTTGGGATATCTAGCAACTATAACCAATAAGATGTTGTTTACTTGTTTCTTTGGCGAGCCAATGTTAAAGTATGATATTGTCACTGTTTGTTTTTTTATTTTTAATGGTCAGTTTTGGTGCTTTTTTATTTGCTTTGTTATTATAAAGTATGCCCTCTGTGTAGGGTGCTATTTGATACTGATTACTGATGTCCGACTAGTTAGCTAGAGATGTACATTAGAGGCAGACCTAGTTTAAGTTTACAGTGATGCCCTTTTGATGCCCTCCCCCACTCAACCTCCATAGCAACAGCATTGGTGTGATCAAAGCAACAGAGGTAAGATCCACCCCACCGTGATAGGTTTAAGGGCATCAGAAGAAATGGGATATATAGAGCAGACTTGTTGGTGAAAACCTCAGACAAGCTGCTGGTATTTAGTTTGCTGGAAAGCACATGGTAGCAAGTGTATTTTTTGAAAGAAAATGGGTGAAGAATCGCCCAGCTACACACACTCACAAGTTATTGTTTAAATCTGAAATTATTCTGATATGAAATTTATGTGTGGTCCAGAAGTCTTGACAGTGTGTGACATATATGAAATATGTTATTCCTTCGATTTCTAATGATTATTGTGTCAAGAGAAATATAAAAGGCACACACATGAAACATAATATGAAATGTGTTGAGGGCCAGCTCTGATGATGCCATCCCTGTCACTTATGTACCTGTTCTTTCCTTTTAAACCATGGATGTAGATATTGTATCTTGACTTTGTATTAAAAGCAGGATGATTGGATATACAGCACAATGAGCTGCTTGATTCCTGTGGGGTCCTTTGCCTTTTTTTTTTTTGTTATTCACTCCTTGTCCACTAGATGGGACCAAAGTAACTCTAAACTGAAATGCACTCCTGTCACTGCACCCAGCTTTCACTAAATACACTGCACGCAGAGTTACATGTCTGGAAATGTAATTTGACCTTCTTTTCTACAATCAGAGTGCACAAAGAATCCTCAGTTTTTCAGCTGATTTGGAGCCACAAAATTAAGTTGCACTCAGTTCTGCTGTAACTTCAGCTGCAGCATTACAGTAACACAGGACAGAGGCAGGATTATACGTTCATATCATATGGGATGGATGGTAGAGATGGGAAAGATTCAAATGTTAACAACTGTTGGTCATGTGAGGATTAAAACACGTGCATTGACAATATAGCACCATAACCATCAAACTTGGGTTTAATTACGTTGAACGATGGTATTTGGCTGATGTAAGGCGTACATATTTGTTTGGTTTTCAAGCGCTTCCGTTTTATTAAGGCCAAGTCGGATAAATTGGACCTTTCAGAATAATCTAAGTTTCCCAGACAGTGACAGTGGTATCAACCTCCTCATCTAACTTTTGGCAATCAAGAAAATTGGTATATTAAACAAAATGTCTAACTAGTCCTTTAAGGTTCACTCATTCGGTTTACGTTTAAGTGTTTTTGTCAAATTTTGCAATCTGATTGAACACTGTTCGAACACTCTGTTCGAACACTCTGTCATCACAAGAACAGTACAGGAACAAGAAAAGGAAAGATTACTTTCCTTTATTTAAAGAATGATGAAAAGTCTTTCCAAACATCTTATATTTTCTGTTTCTCTACCATTTCCTTGAATCAGTAACATTCTGTAGACAGCTAGCATTATGCTTATGATTAGGAGATGAAGAGGAATGTTGCTCCATGCATCAGTGATAGTGTGTGTTTTCAGTACAGCCGGGCACACACCCATGCATGAGGAGATATAATCAGCTGTAATTCACTAATAATGAAACTCTGAACACTGGATTCATCTTGATCTCAGCAGAGCTACCGCATGCAAAACATAGAAGAGCACTTCGCCTGCATAAGGTTCACATACAGCAACATCATCCTCATTGTTTCTGGCTATGATCTGTCTGTTGATATGAAGAGCTGCTACACCTGAAAAGTACTACATGTGATTGGCCCACACTTTAAACCTGCTACTTCCTCGAAACCTCAGAAAGCCAACTGCTCATTTGCATTTCATCTTTTCAAATAATAAATGGAAAAAGAAAAGGAAGAAAAAGAGGATGTGAGGAATGTATTGTTCTGTCCATCACAGGACAATTCATGCATGGTTATTTGGTTGCGTTCATGACTCTAACCTGCAGTATTTCCTTCTTGAGACGTGTAGAGACAGGCCCGGTAATGTTACACCTTTAACTGTAGTTAGATGACTCCTCATAATGAAATCACTTACTCAACTGTATAAGGAAGTTTTTAATGCAGGCAGCTGTTTTCTATTAGCCTCGCATGGTGACAATTCATACATAGTATGTGCGTTATGTGAAGTTAAAATCATCCATACACTTCAATACAAAAATAAACTCTGGAGAACTGACAGTAATTCTGCAGTGCTATTTAATTATTTTATCCGTCACACAGTCATTTGTGTGAGGTTGGAATTTACATCTCATATTTATCTCCAGCAGTTCCTTATAAACCTCTCTCGTCTATTTTGGTGAAATTGTATATGAGAACATTTCAAAAATGTCCCTCACTCACCTACACTGATCTCTTTTTATGTGCAGGGCCACAAACACTCTTGTTCATAGACACAAACACACATAAAGTGACTGTACGTTGATTTTAAGCTTTTGAATTAGCAGGCACCTTCAAATGTTCAGAAAAGCAAACGCAACAAGGGAAAATGATAAAAAAAAGACTATAAAACTTGTTTCTGAGATCATATACTCTTTTTCTGAGTAGTTTCACATTATTACATTTTTACACATTATGAGCAAAAACTTTTTTTAAAGTAGATTGCTAATGTAAAACACACTTGTGATAACACGTAACACATACTGTTGTTACATCTGGCACAATATTTGAACTAAAACTATTATTATTGTGGGAAGTACCAGCATTCAAAATGATGAACTCATTACCAATTGGCAACACTGATTACTCAGCAGTTACTAAATCCTTCATTTCAAGTCAGAATACATGGACAAAGGTCAGCACAGCACTCTGAGCTACATGCAGAGACAAAGGTGGAGGAAAGGTGTGGGTAAGGGGGAGTGAAGAGAGCCAACAGCTAGAATGACACCGTGCAATCATATGGTCACCTGTGGTGTGACAGTGCGGGAGGCTGGACAAGGAAAATTGCCCAACCTGAGTAGCTTCCATACACTTCAAAATGAAAATAACCTCTGTCTCAATAACGTCTGACATGGTGCTGCTTTTGTACTGTACAGTATAGTACTACTCAAGGTATACATACAGTGATTGCATGTGTGAACCGTAACATTGTAAACAGAAAGGGTGTTCCCATATAAAATAGTATTCTGTCTTCATAATTTATTATTTTATTAAACTCAAGGACCAAAATGATGAGATTTGGTTTTTCTAACTTTCTAATATAGATTTTCACAGCAGACATTTTCCAGACCTGATCTCAACAGAAAATGATTCACAGTATTGAAACTGTATTTGCTGCCTTATGTGCTTCCTTTTTATTTGTCACAAACAAAATGTGCAGTGAAATTCAGGGGGGCATTCGCTTAAAGACTAGTGTGCAGTAAATAATGATGATTAGAATAAGAGTAAAAAATATGAATTAGAAAAAAGAAATAGAAAGGATAAAAAATTAAAAGATAAAAAAATATGAATATATGTGAATGAATTTTTTTTTTTTTATTATTTTGTCATGCACACAGCTATGCCCTGCCCGCATGGGATTACAAGACACCAGCATATAAACCAGAATCCTTGTGCTGCGCATGCATTTTCAAACAATAAAAAAGTGCAAAAATAGTGAAATGACTTTTATAGTCAAATCTTCAGACCTTCATCGTCTACAACAAAATTCATAAATCACTTACAAAAACATTTACTATATAGTACTGGAGAAATCACATATTAATTAAATATAACATCTTTTTCTTCTTTTTCAGGCTTAGCAAACTTTTTAAACAAGCCATCTCATGAAAAATATGTTCTTAGCTCATATTTCTATCTATTTATGTATTTTTAAAGTCTTTAAGAAATGGAAATACAACATTTTTAATGTAATGTTTGTGGATTTGTGGAGCTTTACATTTTATGTCTGTTCACACGTACAATGATGAACATTTGCATTCATCTGTGCTGTAGGTCATCAGTCATTCCCTGATGGCTATCTGTGCAGGGTGAGCAGGTTGCAGAGTGGGAGCCATGGTGTGACAGTCATGTCTTAAACGTATGATGGCTGTCTCTGCATACCTGTGTCACACTTTGTGTAAGCGCGTGTGTCAAAAGGTCAGTGTAGGTAGTGCCACCCATAGCAACTGTTGCCATGAGGAGCAGAAGCTCTGCAGAATGTGTGGCCTTTCCACCTGCCTTCGTTGGTTGGTTTAGTCTGAGAGAAAATTCCCACCCACTACTCACATCTGATTGGTTGACTTAACAAGAAGAAGCCAATCGTTGCCTTTGTTTCTCGCCTGCCTCTTTGCTGCTTCAAGAGTTACTTCTAGAAAAGGAAGCCAAAGAATCACACACAAGGTGTTTCAATGAGTTTGTAAACTTGAGAGATCAGGATATAGACTTGCACGGCTTGTATGAAAGTGTGTGAGTGTGTGCATGTGTATGAGTTGGACGTGTTTATTTTCCATCATGAGCCTGAAAATCAGGAAATTCTCTCTGGACAGCTCTGTGTGAGTATAAATATTTTACTGTTTCTGTCTTTTTTTTCTTTCTCTGTTCCTTTCACATCCTTCATAATATTTTGTTAAAATTAGACAACAATATTTGTCTTTTACAGCTGACCAGTGGTGTAAATAAGTCACTCTAAGCACCAGGTGTGCACAGTACTCGCACAGTATGTCGCCAGTGTTTGTAGCTGCTGGTTTAAAAAAGTGTAACCATTCTCCGGAGATCCCTGCTGTTTCCCAGAGTCTGCAGACTAACCACAGGTCTAATAGGCTGACAGTTAGCCCAAGCAGGGGGAGAAAGTCAATACAGCTGGTACTCAAGGACGTTGGAGCTAGATTAACTTTTGCTTTCATTTGAAGGAACTATTCAAACTGACAGAGGTATTAGATTGGATTCACAAACAAACAAGAAGAGTAAATTCACTTCTTTTGCCTATTTACCCTTCAGTCAACAGTGTTGTTGATGCTACACGTGAAAAGATATTTTTGAAGATTCTTTATGAAAGAATTTTCTTTAATTTTCTTTATCTAAGAATTTTCTGTGTGTCTTTGAATGAACTACATTAAGTTCTGTGGAAAATCAGACTTCACCTGATGAAAAAACTGAAAGTGAAGATAATGAAATGCTTACCATCAGCAGGCAGTAGCTCTGAAACATTTACTGATGTTCCCACTGGGTAGAAATCCATTTATCTTTTTGTATGATTTCTTTACTTCATGTTGTTCTATATCTGTCCCACCTGTGTGCGCCATATAAAAGCTGGATCATCAGTCTGACATTTATCTCCTGCTCTCTTGGGACAGCTGTCTGGACGGAGTTGGAGGGGGAAGAAGAGGCAGCAGCAGGTGTAGCAGTAAGAAATGTAGACAGAGTCTGGTCGATGCCCGACTGGAGATCCAGAAGCTAAATCACAGCCTCAACTCCAACATGTCCCTCAGGTAAACTACACTGGGATTAAGGCAAAACTGAGAAGGAGAAGGCTTAAAATGTTAAACTTGTACCTAGACAAAGTCCTGATAACGTCCTTATCTCATTTGTGTTAGTGTGGTGCATTTGTCCTGTTTGTGTCCTCAGGAAGCAGACCATATCAGAGGACAACCTTGAGCGATCGGAAGGACTCATCAACAATCATGTAAGTCCACTTCACAGCATCCTGCTCCTTCCTGTTCCCAGCAACACACATATTTTATCACATTTTCTTTGCAGCACAGGGAGAATTAAAGCGGTTGTAATCTTATATAATATTTTTAACAAATTTTATCAAATGAAAATGAAATAACAATGTGACAATGTGAGGGGGGTCGCTCGTAACTGAATCTGCAGCTCCCCTCGGCTTTAAGAAGCTTTATAGCGAGTCTCCGCTCATTGTTTAGCTGTCCGGCCCGCAACTTTACTGCTTTGGTTCACTCTCACCGCTCTCATAGCGTCGTTTTTGGCAACAGCAGGAAGCTGTTTTCAGCGATAAACCTCTAAAGACCCACGTACACTACCTGCTCAGCACCAAACAGCAGACAGACAAAGTAAGTAACTAGCTGGTGAACATAGTGGAGCATTTGGCAGCTAAAGAGCCAGATATTTCCCTCAGGAGGTGGTAGAGACCAAAACAACCAGATCTAAAAGAGAGTGAATATTGGACTAACATTCGTCTGGAGGACACAAACATGACTCCAATGAATGATAGTGTCAGCAACTATTTGCTAACAAGTTTGCCTTATTGTTTCTGGTGCCCCCAAGTGGCCAAAAAAATCAGTTACTGCAGGTTTAAAATCAATTATTTCATATAACAAACACCAAACCTGTTTCTTGTGTATTCCAAAAAAAAAAATCCCAGATACATCACTCACAGTTGAGTATTTTTCAACGCTTAACTATTTTTTCCCATACAGAGCTTCCTGAAGCACAACAAATCCTTCCACAAGCTGTTTCCTGAGATTTCTGAGGGGGAGAACCTGACACACTGTGAGTTGAGCTGAAGTCTTACTACTTGTTACTTATTCCTTGATATTGATTATGGAAATGACATCACATTGTGTCCCTTTTTCACTTGCTGTGTCTCCATTGTAGCATTCACCTGTGCCTTGCAGAAGGAGGTGCTGTATCATGGAAAACTCTTTGTTTCTGAGACCCACGTGTGTTTCCACTCATCCGTGCTGCTCAAAGACACCAAGGTAACGCGCTCAGACACATGGAGGTGAAGCCTAATTCACACTGGCGAAATGATTTAACACTGAAATGTCTAACAGCTGTGGGCTTTCTCAGATTCAAAATCACATTTCAGGCCAGTTAAACTATTATGTTTTTTATTTTGCAGTAACTTTGGCAGAACAGACTTTTGTCCCAGAAGTTGTAAAGGAGCAGTCACATTAGCTATCCTGGGAATTCACTTTCATCTCCAACGTTCAGGCTTTTTACCCTAATATCAAGGACTGACTACACAGAGGGGAATTATTTTCGAATAGGGAATGAAATAACAAGCTGGTTCTTTACCTCGGTTATCCATGTGTCAGGTCACACTGAGAATGTTCTACAAGTGTAATATGACTGTAATGATCTCTTGAAGGCTGTGAAGGCATCAAGAATCAAAGTATTTTGTCATAATGTTGCAGGTGGTGATTCCTGCGTCCAGCGTCAGGGAGGTGAAGAAACATAACTCAGCTTTGTCCATGTTGTCCATTCAAACTGCTGATGGAGAGAAGGTCAGACTACGCACCTATGTATTCTTCTTTATTATCTTTTGTTCCATTCTTTTGCTTCACTTTCTATGCGGAGCGCATTGGATTGTGAAATCCTCCGAGACAAATTTGTGATTTTGCACTATATAAATATATACATTGACTTGACTGCATCTTTTTCATCACAAATGTACAGTATAATTGTGCAGTTAAAATATTGGATAGGAAGCCAACAGAAACTGAATTTGCTATTATTAAACTTGAATGCCTACATATTCAGGCTCCAAAGGTGCTCAGTGACATGGTAAAACCTCCTGGGGTTTGTGGCTCAGTAACACAGCACACATGTATGGGTAATCGTAAAACCTCCTTTAAGCAGACATCCTTAATGGGATCCTTTTGTAGCTCAAGTTGAAGCATAGGTATAACAGAGGTTATATACTATTTTTATTGTCTTACTATTCGTGTTCTGTGTAGTTTGTATGTGTTTTGCTGTATTTTGTGGTTTTATATGATGGCTCATTGAGGGAAGGGCAGTGCAAACTGCCTATAAATGCTGTGGCAGTGGCCAATGCTGGACATGTGCCTACTGAATTAAACATTAAATTTAGTAGTAGTAGCAGTAGTTTCTCTAATTGATAATAACAATAATTAATTCAGCTGGACTCAAATGTGTCCAATGGTTTTAGTGTTCAAATTTATCAAGCCATGACTTGAAAAAACGCGTGTTTTGTTCCAGGATTAACCCTTTCTCCTGCCTCTTTTTTTTCTCTTTTAGTGCTCATTTGTGTCTCTGAGGCACCGTGAGATGTGTTACAAACTCCTCCAAACTGTCTGTAAACATGCACAGGTAGGTGCTCCACTAATCTGCATCCACACTAAGGCATCATTTCTCAAACAAAGGCCATTTTCAGTTTAAACTCATGTTTCACTCATGTTTCTGTGTTTGTCTGACACAGGGGAAGAGCAGCCCTCATCTCTCCTCTGCAGAGAATGAAGCTGATCATGAAATGGTAGGCTTGCTGCTCTTCTAACTCAACCAAACCAGGAATTTCAGTTATCTTGTTATAGTTAAGGGAATATGAGCAAATGATGCGCAATGACAAAGACTTTAACCTTCAGCGTCCCTGTTCTTCTCTACAGGCCTCCAGTTATTCCAGTTTGGAGGACTGCGGAGATCATGATCTGAGCAGACAGCACAGCATTCCCCTCGATAACAGCTTTCCTCAGATGTCCAGTGAAGGTGAGAAAAAGATGAGAGAGGAAGAGAGAAGTGTGTAATGGAGTAATCATCACTGACTAATATTGTGTTCTTTGGCTCTTGTACCTGTTTTTCAGTGAGTTTTCACTTTTCTATTTGAGATAATAATACTGTACATTTTTATCACTAAACTGAAATATCTTAACAATAACACTGTTAACAATGCAACAATGTATATTTGTGCCTTTCAAGGTCCTACAAGAAGCAATTCCACCCGTCACAGCAGCTTAACAGATGAAGACGACAGAGGTGTGTGTAAGAGCTCACAAATAGACGCGCACATACTGTAATATCTTCTCAAGTCACCCATAAGGCATAGAGGAAAGTGTCATTATAGAATAACAAGCTGATTTTTCTCTCAACCAGCTCAATCGTGGATTTGGAGGATAATTGAGAAAGTCACACCATTCTTCTTCCTCAGAGAAATGAGGAATCTCAGTGTTCTCTTCTACATCTACATGATGCTGTGAGTATTATTATTTCTCTAGTGGTTTAACTAAGTACATTTACTCAAGTAGGATTTTGAGGTACTTGACTAGTATCATTTTATGCTACTTTATACTCCACCTCAATTCAGAGGGAAATACAGTATTATAGTTTTTACTCCACTACATGTTAGCTATAGTTACTTGTTACTTTGCAGATTAAGACTTAACATACAAAACAAATGCTCATCTCACAGAATACAACACCTTGTTATAGATACTACCCAACAGTGTAGAAAGTAGCTAACATTAGCTTCACCACTTTAAGTATATTTAACTGTTAATATATTTTTGAATGCAAGACTTTTACTTATATTGAAGTATTTTTATGTTGTGGTTTTGCTTCTTTTACTGAAGTAAAGAATGTGAATACTTCTTCCACCACTGTCTGTCTCTCTGCTGTTGGTACACAGGTGTACATTTGACCAGTATTGCTGTGTAAAACCTGTAAATGGAAAAAGGGTGTAAGATGACTCCGTAGGTAGTTAAACAGCAGATGTTAAAACAAGCATGAGGGACCTTTATTCCACTGGTACTTTTAAAGAATACTAATGAGTACTAAAAAAACAATCTTCCTGCTTTGTGTACAATTCTTCTACACTTTGAGGCACATTTTGGTATGTTGACTTTCTGGATTTGCTGGAAGCTGACAAGGAAAGAAAATGATCTAATCAACGAGATGTGGTTATAGAAATGTTATCACACAATGTTCACTTAGGCTCCACACAGATTTACTGATATCTTATTGTTAGGACTGTACAGTATGTGCCCATCTTAGGCCGTCTGCTCAGCTTTTGATTCATTCTGCACAATGCACTTTCCCTTTGTGAGTGAAAAGTGCATCGTAGTGGGTGACTGAAAAAGCCAAGGCATTTAGGTCATTATTGTACGTTTGTGTTGGTAGGACGGTGTTGCTCATGTTGGCGTCTGCGTACATCGGGCTGAGGATCATAGCACTGGAGGAGCAGCTGAACTCTTTGGGAGCCCTGACTGAGTTGCCTTTACACCACGGAGAGTGAGTTGACACACAAACATAAAGAAGAAGGGAGTCTTTCACCAGACACTAGGAAGTCTGGTGGGAAAAAAGTGGTGGCTGCAAACCTGTTTTGGCGACTTTTAAAACCATTACTTGCAGATTGGATTAGACATGGACAGAGCAGTTCTGCAGGTTCACAACAGCAATGTGACAAAAGATGAGTGATTACATTCCTCCAGAGTCACACCCATGAGTTTAAAATTTGACATGTTGAGATGATGTTTGCACTGGTTTTCCACAACAGTGTGGAATACTAACTCCACTTAAATCTCTTCAAGATTAAGGTTATAAAGAGATAAAGAGAATGAAGCGCATGAATAATTAAATAATGTGCTCATTCCTCAGCGGTAGAAAGTAACTAAGTACATCTACTCAAGGTTTTTACTAAAGTGCAGTTTGTACTTTACTTGAGTATTTCCATTTCATGCTACATTTAACTTCTATTCCATCACGTGTCAGAGGGAAATATTGTACTTGTTACTCCACTCCACTTTTTAAAAGGTTGTAGTTAAAGATTCTGATTTTACATACAAATCATGTGATTAATACATAATATGATGCATTGTTAAAGATTAAACTAGTCTGCAGTGTGTAAAATAATTAAAATTAGCTCCACTTCAAGCTGTAGCTACACTAAAATTCTGCTTACATATTAATGCATCAACTGTATGATTATTATGCCATTCTGCATAATGAGTGATTTTGATTCTTTAAGTATATTTTGCTGATAATACTTAAGTACTTTTACTTTAGTGAAATTTTGATGGCAGGACTTAATTAAAGGATTATCACTTCCTCCACCACTGTCCTCTCCTCATGCTGATTCCTCTTCTTTTGCAGGTACCAAAAAACGTAGCCAGTGGTAGGGAACCGTGACAAATCCTGCAATGCACCACTCTATTAAGATCCTGCTGAACACTGATCCCTGTCTAGACAGACTCCCAAAAGCATCTTGGCAGTGAGACCTGGTGCATTTGACATACTGCACATCTTTCAGTGAAAGGTTTTGTCCAAAGAAATTTATAATATTGTGCACAAACAAGTTCGCTCACAGTAGAAATTAAACTCCTGTGTTGGGGGCCATGTCTACAGAGGCAGGTCAGCAATAAGATGCTTTTGGGATGTCTGAACCAGGCCACATGTTGTGAACTACATGGATGACTGACTGTGTTGGCAGAGAAGCACCATGACAATATTTGTTAGGAGTGTGCTCATTCTCTGCTGACAGATCAGATCTCCTGCACTGAGCCATATGGAGGCAGCCTGCTGACGACGCCATGTTTATTTCCTGGCCGGTGAACAGCTGAGCTCAGCTAGCGGAGGTTGCTGGAGTCTTGGTCATTTTGGATCAACGCAACCTGCAACAGTGAGAACACACCGGAGTCAATCTTGACAAGAATGTGAAAGGACTTTGTTGTTGCTTAATTCAAAATCATTTGTATGTTATGAAATGAAGAAGTTAACTGCTGGAATCTAGTGGCATGTTATTTTAAGAGTAAGACGGTTAATGACAATAATCAGCCAGCAGAGGGCAGTCTCTCCCATTAAACTTCACTGTTACATGAGGCAGGACTAAACTTCTTCAAAGTGCAAATGTTGTAATACTTTTGCTAGTGACTGTTTGTCAAATCAGTCCTGTTAACAGATATTGGAGAACTTGTGATGTCCAGTGTCCATACACATTTTGGCCAACTGATTTCCACAACCTATTTTTATGGCCAAACATTGTGTGAGTTCTGTGTATATATGAAAAGTACATGTAATATGTGGTCTCAAAAAACCTGTGGTGATGCGTAAGGGATCGTATGTCTGCTCTAATATTGTGTGAATTTAAAAAAATACACAGGTCACATTTAAATCTGATATTCATCAAACCACATTAAACTATTTTTCAAAACTTTTCCAGGCCTGGAAAACGCATTTTTATAACTGTACGAACCCTGTGCATTATCATCCAAAACCCAACGTCTCTGGTGTACGAGTCATGTCATCCAAATGGTAAGCCTTTTCAAGTCGTGATGTACATAAATTACAGTGATGGTTTAAAAAAAATAAATAAATACGGTTAGTTTCATATTTTTGTACATAAGTGATATTTATTATTTTGTTGTCCATAAAAAGGTCAAGATTCAGTCCCATGAATTAATTTCATTACATCATATTCTCAGTTCAAAAAAGCAACATAAAATTACAAATCATAATACAAAGAATAGAATAGTTAAGTACAGTAACCATATAAACAGCCCACTAATATTGTCTAGCCACCCCACCCACCCACCACTGCCCCACTCAAACTCTAGCACAAAACTCATAATACATCAGTTAGTATCAGCAATAAAAAATTCAAATAAACTTCCCGTTTTTTTAAAAAGCGCTTCAATTTTCCAATGCCATGAGTTCAACTTTACCCTCACATAGAATACATAATACAGATAACGTCCCACCCCGTCACTTGCTCTGCAAAACACAATAGACATGCATACAGTTTTCACTGTTCGACCCCCCCACCCCCATCAATAAACATTCAGGGCCAGAGGATACAATATAGATCAACCATAGTGGTGCATCTATAAAACGGCAAGTTTCCACCCCGTTTCTTTAACCCCATGAGTAAAAGGTGGATCCAGTGGTTTCCCTGATAACACGACCTGTCCAAGAGAAACTGAGGCCTACTTCTACTTTCGTAGAGAGAGAGGCAACAACTCTCTCTAATTCTTCTGACAGCTCAGATCCTTGGCTCAAGATGGTAACAGATTTCCATTATTTAAATATCAGAGACACAAAGCACAGGATGAGAATGTAAAGATTCCCTGTCTACCCACTTGTACTCCCAAAATGGAGTAATCAGATCAGTGCTAGTTCAGTACATGTTCCTTTAAAGAAACGCAGCTACTATCACTGAAACTGATGGGTCTCCTATGAAGCAGACACCTTGTGTGGATCTGAAATGTGGTGCTAGCCTGCGACCATAAAACCAGTTCTTGTACTTTTTCAGATCTACACACAGGGCCTATTACTACTTATTCAAAAGTGATGTTAGTATCCTTGATGCTGGCCTGTAGAAGACAGTCAATAATAATGGACACACAAACTTACATTTTATACCCTTATTACACTGGATGCTTTGTACAATAGTGCTGAACTTAAGACCTGCTTTTGTCATGCTTGATCCGATATATATAAATGTGTAAATATACTGTATACTACAGTACACGTATTATGTGTGTATGTTGTGTTTGAATGTGTGTGTATGTGTGTGTGATGATGTGCAAAGGTATGTGTGTGGTGGAACCTGCACCACACCAACAGTGAGAGGCTCAAATATGGCTTGTGTCAGACATGAAGCGTGCTGCCACCCATAAGAGAGCTCCTGTACATTTAGGGCCACAGAGGTTAAACAGAGCTAGTAGGCATGATGTCCCGTCCTGGCACCCGATCTGAATCACACTGTTAGTCATAACGTCGACACACGTGGTTCTGAAACAAACAATCCATGGCCCTACACACTATGACAAACACGCTTGATTAATTACATCAAGACAAAAACGTTAGAAAGCAATGTGCTGAGGGTGAATATGAACAGGAGGCTGACTAACCCTGGTAATGAGTGCTACTGGAACAAGACAAACTGTGCTGTAAGACTACAAGTTAATCAATATTACACAAAAGAGATTCTGATGAAGCAAAAGATTATTCTGAATAAAACGGACATAATCCTCATTTGTTTGGTGAACTGAGCAGCTACTTTGTCTCCTTAAACCTTTAGATCCTCCAAATTCAGCCAGAATATCAAGCTCCAAAAAGGGCAAATTATTCAAAGACCTCCTCAGCAGCTGCACTTCAGACTTGAATCTGACTTATTCCTGCAGTTACCAAGTCAGTGCAGTCTGCCCAACTTTTAAACGTTACATATCAGTAAATACTGAAGGGCTACAGCCTTCTGTTTAGAGCCAAATGATCCAATGTGACATGAAAATGAAAATGAGTAAACCTGCACTTCTGTAGCTGTTCTATTAATGCCAAAGAAAAGTCCACATAAACAGAGATATTCTCACTGTGGCTCTCGACCTGTTTCCATTTCAACCTCACCATCATTCTTGCTTACAAATATGTAGCACTGGGATGGGAAAAAGCAATACAAGTTGCTGCTGTGTCAGTTCTGTGGACAGCAAAAGGCTAAAGCTACAGCACAGCCAGGAAATTAAGTGGAAGCTGGCCATTCTGCGATCTAATCAGAGTCAAAAATGAGGAAGAGGAAAATATGAGACACCCAACAGACAGTATTCCAGGCTAGTCCTTGTGTATCCACCATAACTGACACAAAAGGACAGGAGATGGACCCCCAAACTATACAAATAAAGTAGGTTAGTGTTAGCTGTGACAACAACTTGGGAAATGCCCTGGCAGTCAGATGGATGTCCATTAACAAGTAAACATGGAGTTTGGGGGGGGGGCACATGCTTGACCAGTGTTTGTTCACTGGAGAGAGAACTGGTCAAGCTGTGGAGGTATTCGTCATACATACACGCAAAAAAAAGAAGAAGAAGAAGAAACCCCCCCGCCCATCAATATTGATAAGTCTCCATAAGCCTCCTCCACTTGCAGCTGTCCAAGTCATCAGGATGTCCTTCATTTCTTTCAGCACTGCCTCGCTCACACACTCTCACACACATTCAAACATGCACACGCATTATTCAGGTGTCACGGGTCCATGGAGATATGAATAAACACTTAATCCATGACTCATACATTCACTAACATGTCATACTTAAAAATTACATCTGTGTGCCTTTTTGGACAAAGCACATTGTTGTTACTTCTTAATTCATGTGAGCGACACATTTTAAAGCTGTAATTCCTAACTTCTCCCACGTTAAAAACCGTATTTGTAAAGTTGCTTAATCTCAGTTCTCGTTTTTAGTGTTTCACCACACACGTGAATACGGCTAATATATTAAAAAGCGTTCTCACCTTTAAAACAGGAAATTATTTTAAACATATGTTGTGTTGAAAAGTAACCTAAAAGGTGTGCTGCTTCAAAGACACACAGATGTGACAAAAAAATAATAATCACACATCTTCAATTTCTCACCCACACTTTGCAAACATGCTGACGTCCTCTTTCTAAATCAGTCAGTCTCTCTCTCACACTCACACACACAGTCTCATTCATACAAACGCATAGAGGCTGTTGTTTGTTTCTCAGGCATGCTGTGCAGCCAGGTCCTGGTTGATGAAGCGCCGTAGCCTCTCCAGGTACTGACTGTAAAGCTCAATGTCGTTGTGACCGGCTCCCTCCACCCAGAGGGGCTCCACGGCCTTGGGACAGCGCTCAAACAGGGCAAGGCCGTGAGAGAAATCGATCACCTCGTCCTCTGTACCATGGATGATGAGCACTGGAGATGGGATCTTTGACACTTTCTCTATGCTGGAAGAAAAATTATGGAGGCTATTAATGCACTAACCAAGCAATTTTAGAAAAGTCCAGATGCAGTCAGCTTTGCTTAATTACAATGGATTCCAACAGAAACAGATTTTCATTGATGTGCATCCAAATGATAATTATGCTACCAACAATCATTGTTAAATGAAAATATGACAACATACACATCACGTTACAGGAATACATCGTGATATTGTACAGGTTTCTTTAAGAAACCATGTATAGATAAGTTAAGAAAAGTTATGTTTTTAGCTAATCCAGCAAATGTAATACCTGACAAATCAAGGTACTTTTCCAGCACAAAATATGGACCCCAGGAAGAGTAGTTAGGTAACAATCAATGGGGATCCAAATAAAAAATTAAATAATAAAATCTAATAAATAAACCCATTATTGCCATGATGCAGTACTGCTAAAAGCTATGCAACATTGTCACAGTAGTCGAATATAACCAGAGATAATAAGGAGTAAATAAATAGATATAAAGGGTGTAAAAAAATATCTGACGGTAAACAATAGTCTCACAATATATTGTCATATTGCCCAACCTTATTCATCTACCAGACACTTTGTCCAAAGTGACTTACAATAAGTGCATTCAACCTCCATAGGACCAAGAGCTAGATGTGTCACACAGCTTCCATGT
Organism: Siniperca chuatsi; assembly: GCF_020085105.1. Lineage (NCBI taxonomy): Eukaryota > Metazoa > Chordata > Actinopteri > Centrarchiformes > Sinipercidae > Siniperca > Siniperca chuatsi. The sequence continues at coordinate 17,806,858 of NC_058054.1, read as the reverse complement.
TGCATTATAATGCTCCTACGACTATCAGAATTTAAATGGAATAATATATTGGCTTTGGAACATATTGGGCAACAGCGGAGAAACTGATTAGACCACAGGAGTGGTTTGAGAAGTTTTAATGCACATTTTCATACTTCTTTTTCCACAGTGATAATTTGTCACAATTCGAGTTTTATGTAAGTAACTAAATTCAAGTAAACACAGTCGCAAAGTCGAAAATACAGCTAAAATACGTTCTGTGTCGAGAAACTTACTTAGGGAAGGCATCGAAGCAGTATGTTTTCTTGGTGTCAGGGAAGGCCACTCTCATGCCAGAGGTGAGAGGAGAGTGGAGGACCACAGCTGCACACTCAAACCGTGATGCCAAGTCTACAGTGGGCACCGTGCCGATGCTCTGTCCGTACAGGATGATATTCTCAGGGCTGATGCCATACCTGAGACAATACACACACACACAGTTCAGATCAGAATAAAAGTATGAGAAGTGCAAAAGGACTTATGTGCAGTGTATAAGTATGTAAATTTCCATATGCATATTAACATGGTTCAGTAAGACTTTCAGTACAACATACAAGAACAACTACTCCTGTGTTTCATGTTAATAATAGACATTGTTTGTAAGAGAACATCATAAGAAAATAGCATGATGGCTCACTTGCTCAGAACTGCAAAGTCAAAAAACCCCACATGAAATGTAATCATTATTACCAGCCATTTTTAAACCACTACAGCATATTACCCCTGTTTAAATACTATCTTAAGCACAGAATCAAGGACTGTGTGAGTAAATTCTGAATTTTTTATAAACATCAATTTTTGTCGTCTTAAGTCCTAACTTTTCAGTGGCCTCAAAGTTCTTCTGAGTTGCCACCTGGGAATGTAAGTTTCAGCTAACATTAGGATCATTAACCATGCTGGCAGTAGATAAACAAGAGGAATGTTTTTCAGGATTTTAGATGCGGCTGCTTCATGCAGAGCACAGTATGTGACAGCCAATCATCAGCCTGTTTGATACAGAGCCATTGTTTAGCTTTGATTTTGACTGGCTTATGGTCAGAGAGAGGGTGCAGTGGTCAGCAGGGACGAAATGTTATTTTCACAAAAAGTTACTGGCCAGTGATGTGAGTGACTTTCACTGATTTATCTACCAAAGACACTTTAACTGGCATTTGGTGCTTGCTGGCTGTTCATTTCAGACCCTGTGTGAATGGGAACAGACAGTTTCTGCCTGCTTACCGGGAGCGCAGGGCGTGCCAGGCGGCATCAATGTCAGCGTAAAGGTTCTTTTCTGAGGGCTTGCCAGTGCTAACACCGTAGCCTGAGTAATCGTAGGAAAAGATGTTACAGTTGATGCGTGTGCCTAAGCCGATGTAGAAGCTGCTCATCTGGCCCAGGTCTACTGCATTGCCATGGGAAAACAACACTGTAAACCTGACAGAAGAAAGAAGAAGGAAGTTAGGCAGCAGGCTGAGGCTAACCAGGGGGAACTGGGAAGCCCTGAGTTGATAAAAAAAAACAGGATATAACTGAGTAAAATGTATTTGTATTTGGTTCCAACAAAAGATAGGCAAGCTGCCCTATTTAAAGCACAAGCAAAACAGAGAGATACAGGCTTGTGATCCTTGTGTGCAGGAAGGTTCAGTCTCAAGGTGTTCAGGGGGTGGTGTGTGTCTCACCTGGCATTGGGGGCACAGCGAATGTACATGCACCCCACCCTGTTCCCTCGGCTAGATCTGGTCAGGAATACATCGGTCACATCCAGCTCCCTCTGTGAATACTGGAACTCCGCTCTCTCTGTGAGATGAAGTTTCCACCTGCCCTCAGCCCCACCGCTGCTGCCACCTCCTGCCCCTACTCCTCCTCCTCCTCCTCCACCCCCACCACCTCCACCTCCTCTGTCACCTCCACTACCAGTGCCCAGACGGGAACGTAGTCCTGGGGCTCCAAGAGAAGGTGGAGCAGCCGTGGAGCTGGACCCAGAAGCAGTTCCAGCTCCAGAACCTGGATCTGGGTCAGGGAGAAGGGCGTAGGTGGGCTCTGGAGGGAGGAAAGCCAGTTTGGCTGCAATGCGGCTGGGGCAAGGGGGGCAGCAGAACAGGCAGCATAGCTCTCGTATGGACAGACCGTTCATCTTCTGGTAGAAAAATAAACATGGAAGACAGAGTAATTAGGAGGGAGAAAACAGAGTAAGAGCGGCATGCAAGAAGGAAAGCCTTTCACCTCTGATTCACAGCAGGGTTTCACTCAGTAGCCCCTTTCATACAGCCTGTTCAAGGTGGGAATGTTGCACCGTTATTCCGCCTTGCCGTTCTGTATAAAACGTACAAACACAGAATTTGGGGGGTTGCATTGTTGTTCTGCCGTTAAGTCGGCAGTGTAGGTAGTAACAGAGCCAAATTGTGTAAAATGAGGGAGCCGGCAGGACGGGACAGGGGTGTGACGTTTTGATGACGTGTTATGCGTGCGACCCACCACCTGGGGATTTAAAAGCAGCTATACATCACATTAGACGCATACGCTGTTGTGTTACATGTCACACCTTTTTTGCTTCCAGTTGTTTGATTCTGTGTAAAAAAGCAAAGCCTGCGTAATGATGGGTCTTCTTTACGGCAGTATTGCGGGATATCCGTTTAAAAAGGGCTAGTGTTTCATAGTGGAGGCACCTCGCCTTGCCTGAAAATCGTCATCTGGAAACCACTGATTACGAGATGTGACACGCTAGGATCTGCAGGTTCAGAAGGTGATTCATTGCTCTATCAGATCTTACGTTTGCTTCACAGTAATTAATCAGAGGAGAATGTTACAAAGTCAGGAAAAAGAAATGTGTTTTTACAAGTTAGTAAAAGTAGAGATAAACGACCTCCACTAACCAATTTCCTGGGGGAAACCCTGCACAGATATCCTGTAATGAACGTACCTGGATTCAGAAATCCCTGGGTCTTGAAATGAACTGGCACACAACGTTGCCAAGGTTTTCTGGTCTAGTCACTGAGCCAGGTGGATCTTGATAAAAAGAAATGACAAAACATTAAAATGGCTTCACATCATGTGGCAATATACTGTACATGACAAGGTATAGTCAGACAGGCATGACCACTTATTTGGCCTGGTCTTTTAATGTAGCTTAATCTAGAGATTTTATGTGATACAAAGTGACATGATAAATATTAAGTCCAAGCTATCATTCTTGTTTTATAAAATATAGCTGTTGGAACCAAATAAAATTACACAAACACTGGGCAAAAGGTAAATAGTAATAGCGTGACAGTTATGAGAAAGAGATAACTTTGAGTCAAAGACAAAAGACAACCCAGATTCGATATATGGATTAAAACGTCAGTTGTTATTGTCATCTTTTTACTACTCTTGAAATCAACTAGCGTTTATTAGGGCTAAAGTTATATGCATTTATCCATGTACTGAGGCTGCTAAAATCTCACTAAAGCGATTCAAATGCCCTGGTGTGATCATGGACATTGGTGACTAATTACAACACCTCCTCAACCCAGACACAGAGCGACAGGGACTGATATGCTAATGGTGGCTACATGGTTAACAACGATATTCACCTCTAACGTTATCCAGTGATGTGGGCACAGAACGGGAGCAGTATGTTGACATAGCATATATACAACTGGAAGGATAGATAAGCGACACATCACTGATGTTATTAGACACTACTCCCTGAACAGGTTAATGTCAGCTAACAGTCAAAATATCATCACTTATCGTTAGCAAGGAAGCCAGCTAGCGGCGGCGGCTAGCTCGCTACCTCGCTAGCCTCAAAGCTAGCTACTTACCGATTCACAGTAGGTTGGCAGGCAGGCTGGTGTGTCCCTATATGTGCACAGAAGCAGCACAAGACTCCGAAAATCCTTCTCGTGTCTTGACATGGATGGTTTTGCTCAAATGTACTGACAGTTATCGGTTGCTAGTTAGCTGAAATTCATTGCAACCAATTTTTTTTTCTACTACTGTCCGATTAAACCCGGAAGTGACGTAAGGGTATAGTCCTTTTTCAAACTTTATTATAATGTGCCTTGATATTTTTTATCATCATCACATTTATATCGCACATATATACGGTTAAACTAGAGGGGGAAATAATTTAAACATTTCACAGTTTTGTTTTTTTAAAGGTTATTATAGCTAATACCACAATAGTTGTAAATTAGGCGTTTCTGATGGCTTTATTTTATAAATGTATTTGATAGGATTCTGTCATAAAACATCCTACATAGCCTACAACATAACGCACTTCTTCAAACATTATAACAAACCCAAGAACAAAAGAAAAAAACAAAAGAAAAAAACAAAACAAAACAACAAAAACGGACAGATTCAATCCAACATGGCAAACTTGAAGGAAAAATACGATTTATATAAAATGAATTATACAGCATGTAACACACAAAAAAAATGCATTTTATAGTCACTCCAGCCTAAATGTTTAAAACGTATTAAATCTATTCAGATCCTTTACTCAAGCAAAAATAATAATACCACAGTGTAAAGTACTCATTTATAAGTAAAGGTCTTGCATTCAAAATCTTACTTAATTAAAAGCACAGAAGTATTATCAGCAACATGTACTTGTATCAAAAGTAAAGATCCTTATTATGCAACAGAATGGCTCTTTTTGGTGTTATAATAACAAACATTACATTATTTGATTAATACTACTGATTTATGTATTAGCATCCAAACAGCATTTAATGGTATAGCTGGTCCAGTGGGAGTCCACTTTAATGACTTTATATACTGCTGGGCAGTTTCTACCATAGCACTATATAATGATGCATCAAATTTTAGAAACTAGTTGTAATTTGAATGCAAAATCTTATCTTTATTTGACTGTAACTGTGAAATAAATGTAGTGGAATAAAAAGTGCAATATTTCACCCTGAAATGTAGTTGTGGAAGATTTGAAGTATAAAGTAATTGGCATAAAAATTAAAAATAAATACTATTACTAAAGGTTAAGTACCTCAAAATGATACTTAAGAACAGTACTTGAATGATGTATGTTACTTTTCAATTCAATTGTATTAATACATCGCCAATTCATAACAGAAGTTATCTCATTGCACTTTTCCAATAGAGCAGGTCTAGACTGTACTCTATAATATTTTTACTACAGTCCAGAATTATTTATCGATAGTCATGTAATAAATGGCAGATATACAGTATATATGAGTCTGTATGTTTTGCACATAGTTTCCAAGATACATCTAGTCCGGTATTTTAAAACCTATTTCTATTCAATATTTTATTTCATTTTCTAAAGAGTGGTGTATTTCTTGATTCGTTTTTATGTATCTATGTTTTGTTTTTGTTTGTTTGTTTTACAAAATTTTGCCTATAAATGTATTACTCCCTTATGCAGCTTTATGTTTTAGGCCCTTTAACTTCCATCTTTCCTGAACATCATCAAACACGTATTTTAATAATGGCTTGACAAAGAATGTGTGTTTGTGAGAGAGAGAGGGGGGGAGAGAGAGAGAGAGAGAGAGGTCCTCCATTCATCATTGATCCACTGCAGGACTGTGTTTCAGGGGGTGTGAATTATGGGCCCCTGCTGTCACTGTGACTGCTCTGCGTTGGACATTTCACCTCGCCACTGTAAATTTAAAAAGGGGATTACATTTTGCTGACTGCTGATTTCAAAGCCGTAGCTCGACCAAGTGCAGACAACTGGCCGGCCCCCCTGACAGAAGACTTAATACAGTCCGCAATTGCAGGTTTGGGGATTTTGCAAGGGTCTGAACACGGGAAAGAAAACGTATTCTGGATCACAGAGAACCTCAATAGGTTACCGTTCACACATTTAGACCACGGACTCTTTCTCTCCAGGGAAAAAAAAAAAACGTTTTGTAGTTGACTGGGCGTTTTGGACGCGCTCGGTAAACGGTGATGCTACGGCGACGCGCAGGAACCGTAGAGGGAAGAGACAGGTGAGGTGCGGCTGAGGAGTTGCTCGTTATTTCAGAGAGGCTTTGGATACCGAGAACCCGTGGTATCCATCACCCTTTTCTCCACAGAGAGGAAGAAGAGCGAGAGGGCGAGTTGGCGACTGGCACCTGCCTCCGCCTCCCTACCTGGCCATCTGGTGCGGTGAGTGTGCCAAATGGTGGGATTGAGATATGGATATGGTGTGAGGGAGACGGTGGGTGGATGGGATGAACAGGTATATACAGCATGTGTGCAGTTTCATTACTGCCACCAAATGCGATGCTGCATTATTACTCCTCCGGGTTAGCCAATAGATGTGTGTTTGGCATCGCCCGGACCTTTGTGGACATGAACTGGTCTTTGTGTCTGCTGCAAGTGTGATGTTTTATTTGCATATCATGTGCATATATCTTTGTTTGCATGTCATTGTTCTTTCACGTGTTGCATAGGATCTTACAGTGCCTGTTCTTTCACGTAGGTTTGAAGTGATGTCTCAGCAAAAAGAGCTCACAATACTTGCACATTATAACACTGCATTGCAAGGACGAGCACAAAGAGTGATTGCAATTCTTATTTAGATCACGACCCGGATCATAGGTCATGATGTAAATGAGGCTTATTGCTTTCAGATGTTATATTTTATTGTTCCCCTGTGTCAATTCGTGATGTTTTATTAAATGTTTGCTTAAGGTTTCCTGTTAAAGGTCACATGTGATGATTTGGGAGCCCATAAAGTCAACTGATTATGTCATTACTCACTCACAGCAGAGAAACAGGAGTGGCATGATAGATGCACAGAGCACACTGTATTTCTGGTGTTTAAATTTAAGTAGTTGTTAGTGATTTAGATATAGATGCCCCATATCCATCTCTAAGCATTTTACTTTGACAGCTGTTGTCAATACATATCCAAAGACAACTGACAAAAACTGGAGAATACTCAAGCGAGAACTCAAATATATCCTTTGTCCAAAATGTGTCTTGCGCACTTACAATAACTTGTCACCTAAATTGCCCATAACCACACTGCACACTCGCAACCTCCATGGCCCAAGTTAAATGCTCACTCACTGCCGTCCCAGCTCTAACTGAAGTGATTTAGTAGTTATGTGTAATTTATTGTTTACAACTTCATCCTTCACACTAAAAGCTATCGAGTTCCACAGAAGCACTATAACAGCTCCCAGCTGCTGATGTTTATGTTTGGATGGCAAAAAGAGATGGTTGGAGACAAAAAAAAAGGAGGGGGAGGAGGAGAGGGAGAGACAGAAACACAGACAGACAGACTGGGGATACAAAGGATAAAGTGTGGCAGATAGCAATCTGGCGTATAGGCTGCAGGGGGATAGACAGAGGATGTAAAAGACAGAAAAAGAAATGATGGAGCAGAGAGCTCAGAGTGAACGAGCGTTGAGGGAGAAGGGCTGCAGACAGCAGTCTGAGCGGGTGTGAATGGTCTCCCTGTTATCCCTGCTGCCCACACAGACAGCCACACAGCAGCCGTGTGAGCAGGTGCTAACCCCACCAAACAGCAACCGCAGGGAACAACAGGTGCAGCCACTGTTTCCTTCGGCCTCCCTTTGGAAGGCAGTCTAACACCCGCCCTTCCCGAACATACAGCAATCCCAAAGCCCTCTAACACTAAAATATCCACAGCCCATACAGACGGGAACCAAATGGATACTTCAGTCTACATTTAGGAAAATAGCATGCAAAGGCCAGGCTTGAGTAATTCAATTATAGAATTAATTATGCCGCAAACAAAGTTGGAACCACTTGAAGCAATAAGGCAGAGCAGCCTGCAGGTAAAAGCAATCTAAGAGAGCCTCTGGGTGAGACAACTGCCCACAGGGACATTTAATGAGCTCTATTGATCACATAGGACCCTATTCAATCACACATGCTAAGCCCCAAACAGGGCATCTCAAGCACGGGGTAAAAAATTAGATTGGATTGCAGCATAATACAGCCTATCCACAAAGAGAGTAAATCAACGGCAGATTAGTGTGTTGGGGTTGCTAAGGAGCACGTTTCTAAAAAAATGTGTAGAATGACTATCTGAGATCTTGTGTCTGTGTGTGTGTTTCCATGTATGTGTTCAATAGAGTGAGATGAAACAGACAGAAGATGTTGGAAGGAGAGAGATATTACCGAACAGCTTCTCTGCTCCTATCACCAAGAGACTACGTCAAGCAATCGGCGACAAATTGCCTGTCTTTATGTCTAGTACACAGAGAGGAACACTGACTGACTCAAACACTCCTGGTTTTGACACTGTTGGGCTCTAAGCTGCCTCTAAACCTTTTTCTATTTCCAGTTTTCTATTTCTACTTTATATCAGACAATGGGATTGATTTGCTTCTTTTCGCCAAACCTGAGCCACCCAGCACACTGTTAAAGCTACCAAAATCACTCACTGTAACCTATACTCACTGTAAATTTCCTTGTATTTCACACAGTCTGGAGATACCTCCCACTCACTGCTCTGCTTATGTATGAAGGAATGTTAATGAACGCTCTTAGATGAACTTTAAGTAACTTTCAAAACGTGCTGTATCAACTCCCATCTGCCCTAAAGTAACCACCCTTCTCTGCGTCTGACAGTAGACAGGATTATTCTAATCTGATCATAAAATAAAGAAAAGTTCTGACTAGTGTCAAGAGATTTGAAGGAATGTGTATTTTCTTCAAAAGCAGCCAGTTACAGTATACTTTGAAGTTCCAGTTTCACACAGAGTGCAGTGTTTATCTGAAGGTAAGGTTTGGTAGGATTCTTTACTACTAAATCAACACTTGAAAAGGGTGTTGAAGTCTGCAGACCTCAGGGCAATAAGATCAGAAGGACCTAGCTGGGCAGGCATCTGCTGGGTGACCTATTCCAGCAGTGTCCTCAGAGTGTGGACCTCAGGGAGTCATTGTGCAGGATTAAGAGGGCCAGAGGGTCAGGTGTCACGCAGGCATTCTTTCTTTACTTGTCAGAAACTAGCTCTTATCCTGAGACAGGTACATTTAAAATAAACTCACTTATGCAAAACATTCTCTGTGTTGATGTGAGAGGCTTAACTGGGCTTTTCGGAAAAGCCCTTCCAGATGTTTGAAAAGGAAAGGAGCAAGATAATAGGTACCACACAAGCCGAGGAGCTTTATCTATAGCAAACTCTGCTGTATGGTGCCATAAACTGTACAACACAAGATAAATTATGTTCAGATGGCCAAGGTGGCTGCACCGTGTGGATTTGGTTGCTGTATTGGCCACATATACCGTGTAATAATGCCTTGAGGTTGTTTTCAATGTAAGAATCCCTCATATACTTAACAGTGGCCATGCATCTTCAGTTTTATGACTCTGTCTTCACTGATTCCTCCCCCCGAGGTGCAGCCTCTTTTTTATGCATCCCTGTGCACATTGTGTGGCCCCTGCACATGCTATAACACGCTAACATGTGTGTTCACTTTGCAGTTTATTGTTCTGTCCACTGTATCACCTTAACAACACCTCTGACAGTCCCTCATCCAAGGGTCAGGCAGATAATAGCACATGCGTGGTCTGTGAGGGTGTGACTGTTTAGGATACACACACATGCATATTTTATGTACGTATTTGTTGAAGTGTATGTGAGGGTCATAAGAAGTACAAGTTAGTTTGTCTCTCAAATGAAGCTATCTCTTTGCACGCAGCTGGTCCTCCCATTTTACTGCCTGGCAATTTGGTTGTGAGTGATATCCCAGCTGTTTCAACTTAGAGTGATAAATAATGATGCCCCCCCCCCCCGAGAAAAACAAACACATGACAACGAACAAATGACACTTTTGAACAGAGCAGAAATATTTTTTGTTTCATATTATATCAGACAAAATTAAATGAAATATACTGTATGTGTCTGTATGGAGTTGTGCAATTATTACACAACTTACAAAATAAGCATATAACAAAGTTACCTTTTCTCAAATGCCACCTCCGAGGACTTTTTACTTATTTGCACAAAATGAATGGAGGTATATATATTTCTTGGGAGCTTGGTCTATCTTCTCATGTTTTGCTGCTTTTGTTGTCCAACAAATTCAGCGAAGACCTAAGCCAACAGCAGGCTTTAGTTATGGCAGCTTAGCCACAGGGATTTGAAGGACTTTTTCATTGGGAGATAAAGGCACATCCGAGTCCTTTGTCTCCCAGCTACTCGAGATGGTTTTGTAGCCTGATGAAGCTTTGTTGTGGTTAATCTTTCCCCTTCCTCCATCCTGTCCTCTCCCCATCCCTTCTTTGCAACAAACACAACTTTTCTCTTTTAATTATGGCTTTTCATCTGGGGCCCAGTCACAACTCAGCGGAAAGTATAGCAGAAACACAATTATACCTGCGACTAGGAGAGAAAGCTCAGGGAAGGTGTTGTCTCTGCATATGGGTGTGTATGCTGTAGGTGTGTGTCTGTGTGCACATGTCAATCCACAAGCAGGTTCTGTTGTGTGTAGACCACCTATTGTGAGCTGTGATCCTCTTAGCAGGCTCCTGCCAAAAGAGCTATATTTACCCTTACTGGTGATCACAGCGCACAAAGAACAACACAACGAGAATATGAGCTACCTTTCAGCCTGTGCCTCCTTTTACGCCAGCATAAGAGAAGCCACTAACAGGGTATGAGATATATGGTAATGGCTGCCACGTTCAGACATTAGCACGGCCTATTTAGCATAGTCTTTGTTGAAGTAGAAAAATGAAAGGCATGGAGATGTTGGGCTGTGGTCAGTAAGCAAATAAACAAATAAACCCAATATATAACAAAACAATTTTATTTTCAGCTGATATCACAATTTATTTGTATTTATTCAAGCAATAACATGATTCTTCTTTGTAGTATATATTAGAAAATCACAAAGTTTAGCTTAAGACGCGGTTAAGCAGAAGAAAAGATGCTCCATGGAGACAGACGTCAATGGACTACCTTGTACAGTACAAAGTGCACCATGAACACTGTGTGACAAAACAGAATAATAACAGCATTAAAACAGGTCATATTCATAGATGAAAAACCCTTGTCACCGTTGTGTAATTAAACTCCAGCTTTGTTGCCGTTGTACGTACTGGAGTGTGCGTGTGTTCGACTCTGTGCTCATAGTGTGTGTCTGAGTGCGTGCACTGCATACTCATGTGCTCGCCTCTAGCTCAGAGCTGTGCAGTGAATGTATATGTGCTTACTGCAGTCAAACTCTGGTTAGCAACATTTGCCCTTGCTGCAGCTTTGTACAGCACTATAAATGTGTGTGTGTGTGTGTGTGTGTGTGTGTGTGTGTGTGTGTTGTTTTCACGTGCATTTCTGTGCATTTCCATCTCAGTGCAGCACCAGAAGTACACACATTACCTGTTTTGTAGCCCAAATTTGTCATTTGCGAGTGTTTGATTGCTTTGCACCTGCTGTGTATTTATTCCACTGTATGTACATGTCTATTATCCATAAGCTGATAACTCACTGCATCCATAGACTACTGTGTGCCTGTCACTAGCAGCAATTTGGCTTTAGGTAGAAGGCCTGATTGGGGAAGAAGTCTGAGGGGAGATGGAGCTCTCTCTGGCTAGACTCCAGTTCTGTCCATCCTATTTTAATTACCTATGGCACTCACCCAGGGGAATATCTCCCTTCCTCTCTGCCTCTGTATCTTCTCTCCTCTCTTCCTTCATCTCCCTTCTGTCTCTTCGCTACCATCTTCTTTTTTCATCTCCCTCTTTCGTTCATTCACTCTCATTATCTGTGTCTTCTTTATATCTTTTTCCTCTTTCGTACACATACATATAACCTAACAGCACACAGCTTGAGCCTACGCAGAGGTAACCTTTTCATTAGCATATAAATGACCCTATGGATTGAACAGTATTTTAGGATTTTTAACAGCAAAAGACAGATTCCCTTAACTCTGATTAGACTTGCTCTGAGGAGACAGGAAGCCACTTGAGGGAATATCGCCTCCACTTCGATAAGATAAAGACTTGACACAGTGTCCACTGCTGAAGAGAGCATGATTGTGTTTGTGTGTGCATGTGTGTGTGTGTGTGCGCATGCGTGTGTATGTGCGACGACACATTTGCTCATCCCTGTGTATATGAGTGCATGTGAACAGGTCTGTCTATCTGAATAAATAACTGTGTTAATTTCTCTTTACTTTGACCTGTTTATGTGGTTCTACCGGTACTGCCTCCTGTTATGGGAGATTTCTAATACTAATTAATTATTCCCACAGCAACCATTTTGAACTTGCATCTAAAGCCGGCAATACTGGCATAATAATATTTAAAAAATACTATGATTATGTGAAATTAAAGGAATAGTTTGACGTTTGGGGAAATATGCTGAGTTGTTTTCTGGTGGAGAGTCAGATAAGAAGCTTGATACTGCCCTCATGCCTGTACGTTAATATCAAGCTACAGCCAGCAGCCAGTTAGCTTAGCGTAGCACAACAACTGGAAACAGGGGGAAAGGCCTAGCTTGGTTCTGCCAAAAGGTTAAAAAATTCAATTAAGTCGATCCGATCAATTCTCTAGGAGGAGCTAGCTTCCTCTTGGGTTAGGATATGTCTCCAAGAAGCGTTTTTACATGTCTTGGGGCGATTCATCTCCCAAATTTCGTACACGTAAATGAAATGTAGGCCGGGGGGCTGCTTTTTTAAAATGTTCTAGGAGGCGCTGTGGAGCCATTTTGGAGCCATTTTGCCACGCCCATGCGTGGCCAACAACTCTGAAGTAAGTGGGAGAATTCCCAACTTCTATCTTGAAAATACAAAGTCAGCACATTTTTATATTTTCTAATTTCACTTTTTCAACTGTGTGTGTCTTTGTGCTGAATTAAAAAAAATACAATTTCTTTCAAAAAAGATATTAGAACTAAAAAAGTGGCATGACGCAAAGGAGCAATCCCAAGTCCAAGGTTCAAAACATCCCTATGGGCGAAGTTACAGATGCTGCATCCATGTTTATTCTGTGTTTCTAGCATGTAATCTATGAAATGTGTGAAAATATTAATCTTACTTCCAGTTATTTTGTGTGAAATGCATCTTGGTACATAAATGGCTACATAGCTGGATTGTACTCTTATTTTGTCTCCATGGTAGAGTTTCACAACCTAAGTGTGAAGTAAATTTGAAATAGCTGTTGTGGGTATCACATTGATCTGATCCTTTAATTTGGGAACTCTTAACAACTTTGTCTTAAACTCAACTCAACTCTCAACTCAGCTTTATTTATATAGCACCTTTCATACAAACATGTAGCCCAAAGTGCTTTACATAGTAAAATTACGCAACACAAACAAACAACAAAAACAAAAACAAAAAAAAGAAGAACCATTTTGTAAGACTAAAATTTACAACAATGAAACAATAAAGTGTTAAAAGTCAATACATAAAACTCAATAGAATAAAAATAATATATAATAAACAGCAATGATAAAAATAAAGTAAGAACCAACTTTACTCCACAATAACTGCCAGATTAAAAAGATCTGTCTTTAATTTCCTTTTAAAAATACCGAGAGAAGTTGCCATTCCAATATCCAGAAGCAGTGAGTTCCACAGTTTAGGGGCATAAGAACAGAAGGCATTTTTTCCGATACTTTTATGGGGCACATAAGGAACATTTAAAAGATAAGTGATCTGGCTGGAACATAAAATGAGAGAAAGTCTCTGATGTAGGGAGGATGAAGCTCATTTAAGGCTTTAGAAACAAGTAAAAGAACTTTGAACTCAATTCTAAAAGACACAGGTAGCCAGTGCAGTGTCTTAAGTACTGGGGTGATGTGATCCATGTTCTTTGTTTTAGTTAAGTCTCTGGCCGCAGCATTCTGAACTAGCTGTAGTTTTCTTATAGACTTTTTGGGTAATCTAGTAAAAAGGGAATTACAGTAGTCTAAACGGCTAGTAATAAAAGCATGAGTGAGTATTTCAGCATCTTTCTGACTTTGGCAATATTTCAGAGATGGAAAAAAGATGTTTTAATGACCTTGTTAAAATGAGAAATAAAATTTAAATCAGAGTCTAAAATCACTCCCAGGTTTGTGATGTTAGATTTAACCTGTATGCTAAGACCACCAAGCATTGAGTGCAGTTTTTCTCATGCTGTTTTTGGTCCTACTAATAGAATCTCAGTTTTTTCCTCATTTAGCTTTAAAAAGTTTTTACCCATTCATACATTAATGTCAGGGAGACAGGCAACGAGAGCATGCAGTGCATTGGGATCATTTGGAGAGACTGAGATGTACAATTGTGTGTCATCAGCATAAAAACGGTAGTTGACATGGTGATGGTTATTAATGTTTCCAAGTGGGAGCATATATAATGAAAACAAAATTGGGCCAAGAATGCTTCCTTGAGGAATGCCATAATCAATACTATGAGTCTATGATACATGAGCACCCAGGCTGACAAAAAACTGTTTATCAGTTAAATATGACTGAAACCAAGCTAAAACAGTGTCAGAAAGACCCACCTATTTCTTGAGTCTGTCAATTAAAATTGTGTGGTCAACTGAGTCGAATGCTGCACTGAGGTCTAAGAGAAGAAGGACAGCCACATTGTTTGCATCCACAATAATTCTTAGGTCGTTTACAACTTTCAGTGGTGCTGTCTCTGTGCTTAAAGCTTGAGACAAGACACCTGAGACAAACATCTGTTACGTAATGCACCTCTTGGTGTTGTTGATGGACAAGTAATGAGACATTTATTTTGTGGAGCCATGTAATGTTTGTCTGAACTTTTACTACTATGTGAAATCAGCACTGTACCATAGTAAGAAAAACATTCTGATATCTCTCTCTGATATTCTCTCTTCCATTTTCAGTGGAAATCTGTTTTAAGTCTATTAATGAAGCTACAGTGCTTGTAGGGTGGAGTACTGAAGTGTGAAGGTGACCCACTTCTCCCAGTTTAGCCCGTGTCTGTATTTCTACCCTCAGGCCATCTTACTTTATTCCGGGATTTAACCTGCATACTGTCCTCAAGGAGCGAGTGTGTTACAAATGAGCCAAATGATTTTTACAGTTTACACTTTTGAATCCAACTATAACTTTCTTGATCCATCCATTGCCTGTCATAATAATCCAGCAGAGGAAGTCTCAGAGCTTCCATTGACAAAAAGGCTTTTTTTTTTAAAGAGCACTATCTTCACACATACTTCTTCAAGTAATCAAGTTTGTGGCATCACAGCTGACCCTATGCCCAGTAAAGTTGTTCTTTTTTATGAGTCTGAATGGTTTTACATAAACAAGGAACAATGATCACCCAGCTAGCTCATGCAGGCTGATAGATTCAGCTGAAATATTACTTCTCTGAAGGGGAAACCCCATGAAAAAACACTCAGCAGTAAGCATATTTTCTAAGTGAATGTGTAATAAATTCATTGTTGTGTTTTCATTCAATGAATATTTTCCATTGTTGACCTATGGATTTCAAATGAGCTATAGTGTCTTGCCAGTGCTTGGATAATGTGGAGACAAAATGCTTGCAGCTCCCCCATCCCCCTTCTTGCTGAGAGAGAGGGGACACCCACCTCCCTATATCCATGTCCATGTATGTGTTCATGCACATGGATCTGGGTTCAAGCTTAAGTATATGCATCAGTATGTGTGCATGCATGTGTTTATGCTCACACATATGTGCACATGTATGTGTTAGAGAGCGAACCCACCCTCCTCGCTTTCACATCTACTGCAATAGAACATCTCTGCCTGGCTTTGCTATTGGTTGCTACGGTAACAAAGGCACAGAGTGGAGTGGCTGCAGCAGCTAAAGAGAGAGCGAGAGACAGAGGGAAACACTGAGAGAGAGAGAAAGAAATGTTTTTGCCTATGGACCTAATCAAAACAACAGATTTAACACAACGCACCAGAAAACACAGTTCAGATATAGTAACTAGCGAAATGTCAACGCCACTAAAAGATGTTTTTAGATTTTACTCGTCCAATTTCTTTGATGCATACACACACACATCAAAGGATTAATTAATGGCCACACTGTAGTACAGAACAGGTCATGGCTCAAGCATCTCGACAACAGTAGCATCTGTGACATTGGGTTTGGTTAGCAGTGTATCTGTGGCTTCAGACGGACTGCTGAGGCCCTTTGTATTTATGTCTCAGTGTTTCCTCATGGTCAGTAAATGCCTCTCAGTGTGGATAGGGATGGTGCTCTTTATTCTGTCTCTGTTTAGCAGGATGAGAGTGTATTGATCTTGCTCAGCAGCTTTAATAGTTGAAATGCCTTATGCAAATATGAGCATGTCCAATATACACTAAAGGCCACTGAGGCATTTTAGGATGGGATCATGGGTAAATATTAAATAGATAATCATTAAATAGATATATTTCATATAGCTTGTTGACATACTGGGGGGTTGTATAGAAATGCCCAGCATGCTGCTTACCCGCTCTCATTCCTGTCAGATCAGCAGAGGCAGGTGAACAAGAGCACACTTGAGAAAAAGACGTTATGAAATGGAGCTCAGTCCCAGCCGATGAGGACAAAACATATGGACAGACTGATAAGAGGTGAAAGCAGGTGATTATGCTTCGTCAGATGACCTGCTGATTGGTTAATGATGTGAGTATTAGCAGGTGATTTGCTAATGGTTTGCCTGATGAGGGTAGATTACACTGTGTGGCTGTCGCCGTCATTACATGCATCCCACGATAACTGTGTCAGTGTCACACCATTTAATCCTATCACACCAACATGATCTGACACAAATAGCATAACACCCTTTCTTCATTCCACTCGGTCGTCTCTCTTCCCTTGATTTCCTGATACTCATTCTGTCACCAGCGGTCTGTTTTTTATAGCTTGATGAGCTGGAAGTCTGTAGCAGGCAGCATCTCTCTTCCTCTTTTTTTGTCTTTTACTCAAACCATCTCTGTCTTTTATCCTTTATCTCTCTCTTCTGTCTTTCGGCTCAGCAGGGAAAACTCAGAACCCTTGATAACCAAACGTCAAAGCGCTGCCTCAAACTTCTTTTTATAGCCCAGACCTTTAAAATGACTGCCTTAGTCATGGCACTGGCCAGCAGCAGAGTTCTAACATGTTGGTCTTGGCCTAGATCTGATGGTTTATCTTATGCATCAATAACCTTAATCAATACACACTCTAATGAGGAGGCTACATGAATGTTTGGCTGCAGGTTTTGGCATGTAGCATGTGCAGGCTGTTTGCGAATGTGATTGTGTGTGTGAGAGACAAAGGAACAGAAATTGAGGAAGGAAAGAAGAATGCCCAGCTTTGAACCCTAGGCATTTTTGCTATTACATGTACATGCCATATACAGTATTATTTTCAGAATAAGTTGGGTTACTTATAAATGCTATCAATTTTGCATGTACATCATGTGTTTTAGGACAGTTTTATGCAACAAAATTGTTTTATGGAATTTAAAATTGTTTGAGTTTTTTATCTATATGTCCCACAGGTTTTCAACACAGGGCTAATATCTGTATATGGATGTATAAAGAGAGTGTTTGATGATGCCGAATATCACTGGAACACACGTTTTTTCATTTAATTCCATCCATCCATCCATACAACACAACAGAATTTCAGTTTAGGTTTAAGCATCAAATTTGGATCCCTCTCATGAAGTGGCCATAATGAAATCAGGCTGACCCTAAACCTGACTCAATCAGTTCTAGTTCAGGCAATCCCAATGGAGAGTCAGACTAACATCCCCCTCCCCAACCCTGGGGCTTCTCCAATGCTTTTGATGAGGAGAAGGCTTAGAGATGTCAGACCTGCAATCTCTGGGCTAGAATTTCATTTGAAGTGGCCCCCAGTGTATAGTATGCAGCCCACATCGCCTCACTGATGTCTTCAAACAGCTTGTCACTCAAGCGCATGCACAGTCTGAAGTGTTGGCAACACAGGTGAATCTGCTTATGTTTATGAGTATGTGTGTCTTACATCTGGGTGCATCTGTATGCTTCAAATAGCAGTTGTCATCACCTTAGCAACTAACACATCTACCGCTCTACCTGGTGCTCTATCTTTGAAAACAGTCGTAGCGTTTTTTATCCTGGAACAGACAAGCTGAGAGATATAAAGAAAGAGAAATGACGGGAGGAGGTGGGTGATGGAGGGAGACAGACGGAGGATGAAAGGAAATAAGCGGGGGTTGGGGGAAACATGGCATTCAGGTTGATTTGATGGGAACAGCATTCATATTGCGCACATCTTTTTCTTCAATTTCTAGCCTTTCTTTTCATTTGTGTTCCATCAAACTCCACATTTTCCAGGATTTTAGCAGCACTCTCAGCAACCCAAGACAGAACCCGTACTCCACCCTTTTTTGTTCTCATTTGTCTTGTCTTTTGTTTCCTTCTCTTTATATATCATATTCTTTTTCAAAGTATTCTCACATCAAGGACAGTTCGCTCTGCAAGTCGTGTAGCTGAGCCACAGGCATTTTGAGGAAATGCATAGAAAAGCTTCGACATTTAAACATGTGTTTGGTGGTGTGGCTGCCACAATTTATGACTGGTAGTAACTTATGTGCAGCAGTGTTATTCCACTGTCTTGGTTTTATAGGTGAAAGAGATGCTGATGTACAGCATGGGGGCTTGTTTTTGACAGTTTGACCCCTTTGTGGGTTTTTGCACCTAGAAAACTCATGACATTACATCAGCCTCATGTGTTGTGTTTAAATATAAGCATGTTAACAAGCTAAACTAAGATGGTGAACATGGTAAAGATGATACCTTCTAAACATCAGTATGTTAGCATTGTCATTGTGAACTAGTTAGTATGCTGATGTTAGCACCACTGTGCCAAAGTAGAGCTTCATACAGTAGCTAGCGTAGCTGTAGACTCTTAGTCTTGTTTTGTATGCGTGTTTGTGTGTGTGCACATATCTTGCACGGTATGACCCTTTTGTGGCCTCATAACTTTTTCCTTCCCTTTTCCTTGCTCATGATTTAGGGCATTCTTGACTTTTGACCTTTAGAAAGACATTGTCCAGCTTACCCAAGTCACTCCCTTCATCTCTCCCTTTTCTCCTCTCACTCTCTGATCTATAAAGACCAGCTATTCCTTTTTTGGCACTAATGACCAGTAATATTACCTCCATATGTCCGCATAGAAACACAATTAGTGAAAGGAACATTACCACCCAAAGTGGCTTTGGAAACCTTTGAATGTTTTGTCTCTCTGCGTGTTATATGGCTGTGAGAATCCCCTTCAATTCAAACTGTTTGACAATGGAGTGACATTTCTAACAACAGATCCCCATTAAACCACTAAGCAGACAATAGAAACACATTAGCTCCCTGCTGAAGCCTGTTTGGTGGCAGCAGTCACCCTGCTGCACTTCTGACCCTGTCCTCACACACATGCATACATACACACATACCTGTTGATTAAGAAATCTGTCAAAATGTCACCCTCGCACATTCTCACACACAGAAAAATATTGAGTACACAACAATGAAAATTTTCTCTCCCCTCTCTCTGTATTAACAGTGCATGTGTGTTGCTGCCATGGCGACCGTGGCTCCTCCCTTCACATTCCTCCTCCTGCTGCTTCAACTGGCTGATGGCTCATTCCCAGAGGAACCCAGTCCACTCAGTTACGTCCCCGTAGAGGGTATGTTTCCTTCCCGCTGTGTGTGTGACTGCACAACTGTATGTGCAGCATTGATGAATGACTCCATGGTGAATGTGGAAATCAGGGGTCAAGGGTCAGAGCCTTGGTGTGGAGCTTTTTTTTTTTAAGCTACTCAGGCGTATAGCTAAATAAAAACTCTGTCTCTCAATGGCAGTATAGTAGATTAATAAATGTGAGAGAGAAAGAAAGCTATAAAGACAGACAGAAAGAGAGAGAGAAATGATTGTTATAGATGCTGAGAGGTGCAGAGAGATGAAAAAGTGGGAGACAATTGGATTGGATGTGGTGATACAGATGACAAGAGAGAAGGCTGAGGGGTGGAAGAGAGAAGGGGAGGAGACAGGTGGAGATGGATCGCTACGTCCTCTCTCCCTCCCCTACAGTCAAGGACAATGAGACGTTTTCCCAATCTGTCTCCTGATGATGAAGGCTCCCTGTGGAGACCGTTGTCCTCCTCTTTGAAACTTTCTCATAGTCTGTTACTGCCACTTTCTCGATCCGCCTCATCTGTACTCTCTCATTTATCTGAAATGTAGTAAGAAGAGGGAGGGAATGCCTTTTTCCATAATGAAATAACAACAATGTTGCACACAGTTTTTCTCATTACGGAGCTGCATGCATCAAAAAAAGCAAAAAAACACTTAGAGGATAAAAGTGTTTTATGTGCAGTAACCGCCACACCAGTCATCTCTGCCCATTATCTTTGCTTTCCTAAACAAAAGCATCAAGAATGAGTGAAAACACTATTAAAGTGAAGGTTAGAGAATCAGTTGTATGGCCTTCCTTGGGTAAAGTATGTGTTCACTCTATTTGTCTGTCTGTGTGTTCATGTCAGTTGTGCGGAGGTATCCAGTGTTCTTAGGCAGAGCTCATCGTTCAGCTCAGAGACAGGAGCTGCACATCCAGACGGTCCTCCAAGTCAACCGCACGCTCTACATAGGAGCCAGGTAACCAACGGCAACCACCTCCAACTGTGTGTTACTGACACTCTCGCATTAATATCCTTTTGCTTTCATTTGATGCCACAGCTTCCATCTGCTGTCACTCTGTAGAGGACATTTTCAGTTTGTTCATGTGAGGTTGTATTCAATCTTGTTGTTAAATGTCAAGTGAAAGCTGTTTGTTCACTTCACTCTTATACACGATATATGGAAAATAAGAATTGTCTTACACCAGTAGATAAATCTGGGCCTCCAGCAAAAAAAAAATGTGCCTACGCATTGGTTACATAGTTTACATGAAAAACTTTTATATAATCTTTCATACATATACTGTAGATAATGTAAATAAAAGGCTCATATAAATCCCAATAAATATGACCTTATAAAATTTAATACTGCCCCCACATGAAGAGAGAGGCATGCAAATCTAGACTACTGTGCCTTGTGCTGCAATGAAGTTTAATAAACTTACCAAATGAATAATATAGTATATAAATAAAATAATATAATCCATTTAAATGAAACATTTCACATTTCAAACACAGTTGTAATTCCATGGCTTTTGCCTGTTTGACCAGAACAGATTTGTGTCACAAAAGAACACAAACAGGTGGCAGAAAATTTCTAATTACAAAAATTGCGAAAAATTACATCTGCCGTCAGATAAAATCCTAAAACAACAGTTTTATTCTGAAATGAATTACAATAAATTTTATTTGCTGACCCCTTCCTTACACATTGTTTATATTATATATCAGATATCCTATCCTATTAATATATTAGTATTATATTGGCACTGATTTGTTGTGCTGTGTGTTTTGTAGAGATGACTTGTACAGAGTGGAGCTGGATAACATGGCAGGTGATGAGATGTTCTACAGCAAGGTAAGACCTATTTCCTTGCACGTGCACACAAAACCAAACATGCACAAATAACTGATACATACACACATAACAAACATATTCTGACTGAGGTTCATTCCTTTGGCAGAAACGGACATGGGAATCCAATAAGAATGACATTCGAGTGTGCCGGATGAAGGGCAAACATGAGGTACGGTGCTTGTCGTGCACAACACACTGACTTTTAGATCCACTCTTACCTGCATCAACACTATCTACACTATCACACGCATGGACAGACACAACAGCTGTTAGAGAAACCTTATTTCCTTCGGGTGCACCTGCATATGGTATTTACACAAATTTGATCTTGTTGATACAGAATCAGCACATCACTTAATCACGCTAGCTCAGTGAAACGTTACCCAGGTCGAAAGATGTCCATGAAGCTTGAAAGCCATTTTCTTGCACACCTGCATTGTGCCAATTTTGTTCATATATCTCATTCGTGGCCTGTGGTGAAGACTGGAAAGTGAAACAATTATGTGTGTATATAAAGTGATAGTGTTCTGAGATATGAAGGGAATATCATCAAATCTACAAAAAACAAAGATTCGATGGGATGGCAGCTTGGTTGACAGGGTGTACCCTAAAATATATGTTTTATTGTATAAATGTAGCAGTGCCACCGGCAAAATCCAGTCTGGGTGGAACTCGTGAAAAAAGAAAAAGAGGCAACAGGAAACATTATAGAGCAAACTGAGCAGAGAGAGTGACACAGCCTCAGGGAGGAAACAGTAATTGAAATCAGTTGAGGAAGGGAGTTATAGGTAGGGATGGGAGGCGTGTAGGCGGAAAAAAACTGGGGTAGAAACATAAGGAGGATAGGGCAACCATCAGGTAGTAAGAAAGAGGCAGAGAGACAACAAAAGGAAAAGATGTGTTGCTTAAAAGAACACAGATAAATAAAGAAAAGATGTAGGGGCGAAAAAAGGAATTAAAGCTGTGGTAAAAGAAGAAAAAGACAGGAGGAGAAAGACTGGCCCAAGGTGGAGAGATGGCGAGAGCATGAGAGGAAGAAGACAAAAGATAGAAAGGTGAATGTTAGCTAAAGCCTGATAACTCACATGAAAACATCAAATAATAAAACTCAGGGTGAATGGCATTATTGATGCAACTGTGAATCATAGTTACTAGATCAGTCCTAATGCTTTACAGTCTCATAGCGTCTATAGGTAAGTGAGCAGCATCACCTAGTTAAAGTTATTACAGTCCAAGAATAGACCTTTTTCACAGCGGACATTTTGAAATGTCATAGCAGGGAAAGCACAGGTGGAATTAATAACATTAATGATGGACCTAATCCATTCAGGTGTGCCAGTAAGCCAGCAATACCTGCGAACTGAACTGAACTGAAACACCTAAACTTTAATATCCATTATTAAAATTGTTAAAAGATGAGGTTTTGGGAAATACACTTATACGCTTTCTTGCTGAGAGTTAGATGAGAAGATTGATACCACTCTCACATCTTTACGGTAAATCTGTCGCTGGAGCAAGTAGCTGTTCAGTTTAGCTTAGCTTAAAGACTGGAAACAGCTAGTCTGGCTCTGCGTACCCGCACTTCTAAAACTCACTAATTAACACGTTATATCTTGTTTGTTTAATCCGCCCAAAAACAGAAGTGTAAAACCAACACTGTTTTACGGGTGGTTATGCTGGACTGTTTCTTGGCTGGGAGCACTGACTTCCTGGATTCTGGAGTTGGTTGCCTGGCAACAGCTGTACGGATTAAACAAATGACATATAGCGTGTTAGTGAGCTTTAGAGGTGCTGCTTGGCATATTTTGTTACCTTTGGAAAGCAGGCTAGCTGTTTCCTCCCTGTTACCAGTCTTTGTGCTAAGCTAAGCTAGCCAGCTGCTGGCTCCAACAACACATTTACCGTACAGACATGAGAGTGGCAATCTCATCCAACTCATGGTAACATGTCAAACATGTCAAACTATTCCCTTAATACTTCCACCTGTGCTTTTCCTGCTATGACATGTCAGAAAGTCTGCTGTGAAAAAGGTCTACAAAAATTACTATCATAGTATCATAAGAAGAACATTATTTACCAATATGTTATCAGGAGGAAAATTCCACATTTGAAAGACAAAACAGTTTGACTTGCTCAGCCTCATTTAAACTAAAGTTTTGGCCAGAAATAATGCCAACACTGATTAGCCTCTGCAGTTCAAACACAAACTGGAATACTATCAATTAATAAGCATGTATAATTCAATCCCAAGTAAGAGCACAGTTTTGTTGGTATTTGGCAAACAATAAAATTATGTGCAAATAGAATTGCTGTCTCAGTCGCAGTATAGTTACTAAAATATCCTCCAACAAAACATGACTTTGTCACACATACTGTTAGCTAGTAACACTAGCTAGCGTCATTCAATATCAAGGAGGAGCACTGAATTTAGTTCCTAATTAACAAATCATCAACCTACACAGGTTTAATCAAGTTCCATCAGTAACTTTTCATTTTTACACCTTTGCAACTTCATGTCACCAGACTGTTGTGAAATACTATCACAAAGGAACTGAGGGGCTAACCAGTGTCATCAAGTTTCTGATAGATTCAGTGGCAGCAGCTTTAAATTTCAGCTCAATAAGCAGCCTCCACTTTGAAGACAGCTATAAAGTCCACGTCCTATTGTTCCTCCAGATGGAGTGTGGTTGAGGGTGTTATTTCCTCTAAGGATTGTTTTAAGCTGCATTTTTCATACTTCACACTGGCAGTCTTCTTGCTCTCACTGGTAGTTTTGAGCTTAGCTTTGGTTCAAAACTGTCTTTTTCACGTTGCCCTGCACCTTGTGATTTTCTCTTCATCTTAAATCTTTTCCTTTTGTGTTTTTTTTCTACAGGGAGAGTGCCGTAATTTCATCAAGGTTTTGCTCAGCCAGCATGGTGGCCTGTTTGTATGTGGAACAAACGCCTTCAACCCGCTTTGTGCCAACTACACTGTTAGTATCCATCTATCTGTCAGCTGGTCATTCTCTGTGTATTTGCCAGTTTGTTTATCTGTATAATTTTTTTCCTGTTGCAGAGAGACACTCTAGAAATGGTGGGAGAGCCTGTCAGTGGGATGGCACGGTGCCCATATGATCCAAGACATGCCAATGTGGCTTTATTTGCAGGTAGTGTCTTGTGTTTGCACACTAAAGATGAAGAATTCAGGGTTTCGAGCAGTCAGCAGACTCAGTCTTCAGCTCCAGACATTGAAACACCTGTGTCCTTGTGTTTACCTTTACAAATGATTTATAGTCAGACCTCTTGCTGCATTGCCTGTTTGGTTTTAATCTTCCTGACCTTGTGCTATCTCTCCATCTGTATCTTCCCCTTCTTCTTCTTCTTAATCTCACCCTTTCCTCTTTCTGTGCATCTCTCTCCCTCTCAGATGGAAGTCTCTTTACAGGTACTGTGACAGACTTCCTGGCCATCGATGCGGTGATCTATCGCAGCCTTGGCGACAGCCCCGCCCTCCGCACAGTCAAACACGACTCCAAATGGTTCAGAGGTACTTTTAGAAACAGACACATAAATGACCCTCCAGAGCCAGACACCTTAAATAGACAATCAGGAAGCAAATAACAGAAATCTATAGAAAGCCAAGTGGACCATAAACATCACAGAAATGTAGTGCACCATCCAACAGGCACGTTACAAAAACACCTGCCGAGGCTACAATGAACCCCTCAGCAGGCTACAATGTCAGCCAGGCAAGGCTAGAATTGTCACCTGCCGAGGCAACAATTGCAGCCTCGCCAAGGGGGCCATTGTAGCGCAAAGAAATAACTTCCTAATGTGGGACTCAAACCTCAGTCCCCAACACTGAAGGTCAGTGCGCTAACACTGAGCTTTCTGTATTGGGGAAATGTGAGGGGAGACATCAGTGGAGAGAGTGAAACCTGTGATCAAAGACCAAGGTACGTTTGAACCGTGCAGGCAGAAACCAGAAACACAACAAAAAGTACAAATTCAGCTCAATTTCTTGTTCCGTTCTTACTGACAAAACAAATTTACCACTCAATGTTTTGTTTTCATTGGTGGGTGGCCTTCAGTGCCCCCTTGCTTCTCATTGGCTAGTGTGCTCTATAAAATATGTTTGCGCTGTGCTCTACTTCTTTGCCTTTAGACAGTGCAATGTCAAAACAAATATATATAGAAAAAAGCTTTAAATCTGTACTTTCTCCTGTTTGAGTCCTTTATTGTTGAAGATACACACAATTATAAATGTGTCTAATTTAACACTATTACACAGTTTTGTGTAATAGCATTAGATATGCTTCCAGTTTCAGCAAGAGAAAATTAGTCAAAGTTTATGATTGTTCCTCACTTGTTCTGTATTTATTTGATGTTAAAGGCCTTTTCATAATCAGCTTTATTCAGGTAATGTATTTCTGTGCATGGAGGGGGCTGCCATGGCACTAGTTGCAGATATGTTTGATGTTCACTTTCGAATAAATTAAAAATACTATTTGAATATGTGTGTCAATTGTATATTTAAATATTTGTTGGAACACAGGCAAACGTACAGATAATTTTACTTTTATTTTATACACATACAAGATATTATTTCTTCACTGAATTTCAAAATCACATCAGGTAAGGTATAGATGGATAGCAGCTACAGAATCATGCTAAATGATAATATATGGGCTACAAAGGTCCACTGCCCCCCTTTTTTCTTAATCAGATAAGTACTTAATAAGTAGGGATGTAGTCAGTCTGCTTGAGCAGACATGAAAACTAGGAAGTTCTTTTTACTAGACCATTATCAGGTAGGATGAATCTCACATTGAGTGTGTTTTGCCAGTTATCAATTGGCTCCACCTGATCACAGCTGATGGAGGCTATAATCCAGTGAGAGCTTGATTCTAACTGATACTACCTGGATGAGATGTCCCAAACAGATTTACTGCACAGTAGTTGATGCTTCATATGATGCTCATTGGCTCTGTAGATTATTCACTGCATAAACACCTGTCTATAGATGCCTGCCTGTTTTTTGTTGTTGATGTTGTTTTTGTCTAGCTGTAAAAATATCCACATTTGTATTTATTTTTTGAGACATTGAATGTACAAACCTATTGATGAGGAGGTTCACACTGTGCGACACCTGCTGGTAATTTTTTGTAACTACTTTTGGTACGCTTCCTGTCAGTTCCATGCCATTCATCTTTGTAATTATTGAGAACAGACTTTACTGTCCAAAGTACATCCTGAAGAAAACTTAAAATAAAAGACATGATGCATTAGGGTCACTCAGCTGCACATGAATAGGCAATGCAATAAAATGCTGTTGCATTACTTTATAATCCATGCATCAACAACAGAACATTTGAAAATGAATATGAAAAACATTTAGGTCAGAAAACAAAATTACGTGTGGCACCTCTCAGTAAGAGCGTAATAGTAAATTATTATTCAATTATAATCATAAAGGCTAAAGGCCATCATAGCCGCCAGTACAAGATAGATAGAGTACTTTATTAATTCCAGCAGGATTTTTTTCTGTTACAGCAGCTTAGAGCATTTAAGTCAAGATAAAAAGCAAAGAAACATACTTATCAACAATACAATACTTGTAAACAGTAACATAAAATAAAAAGCAGGGGACTTTTTTATACTGTACATACAGTGGCCTACATGTGAGGTAAACATGGTGCAAGTAATGCAAAAGTAAATGAAAATTATACTGTAAGGTTATAGTGCAGTTATGGATCAGATAATTTCATTTAACCTAGCTTCGTCTGTCTGCCTATATATATATATATATATATATATATATATATATATATATATATATATATATATATATATATATATATATATTTGTGTTGACATTGTACTGTCTAAAGACAAAGAGGTAGAACCTTTATTTTGAAAAGTACACCGCAAACATAATTGATAGTGCACACTAGCAACCTGAATTACCTGAATAAAGCTGATTAGGAAAAGGCCTTTAACAGTTAAATTTTAATTAGGGCCTTTAACATCAAATAAATACAGAACAAGTGAGGAACAATCATAAACTTTGACTAATTTTCTCTTGCTGAAACTGGAAGCATATCTAATGCTATTACACAAAACTGTGTAATAGCGTTAAATTAGACACATTTATAATTGTGTGTATCTTCAAGAATAAAGGACTCAAACAGGACAAAGTACAGATTTAAAGCTTTTTTCTACGTGTGTGTATATATATATGTATATATATATACATATATATATTTGTTTTGACATTGCACTGTCTAAAGGCAAAGAAGTAGAGCACAGCGCAAACATATTTTATAGAGCACACTAGCCAATGAGAAGCAAGGGGGCACTGAAGGCCACCCACCAATGAAAACAAAACATTGAGTGGTAAATTTGTTTTGTCAGTAAGAACGGAACAAGAAATTGAGCTGAATTTGTGCTTTTTGTTGTGTTTCTAGTTTCTGCCTGTACGGTTCAAAGGTACCTTGGTCTTTGATCACAGGTTTCACTCTCTCCACTGATGTCTCCCCTCACATTTCCTCTGCAAGTGACAATTGTAGCCTTGCACAGGTGACAATTGTAGCCTCACCAAGGGGTTAATTGTATTAATTGGCTAGCCCTCGGCAGGTGTTTTTGTAACGTGCTTGTTGGATGGTACACTACATTTCTGAGATGTTTATGGTCCACTTGGCTTTCCATAGAAACATCACTATTATCTTTTATCGTTTACTAAAAGAAAATTAAATGGCTGTGTCTGTCTTTTCATGAGTGGCTTAAAATGATTCTGGGGGCTAAATAATAAGCTACATTCAGGGAAACCAAAGATGATTAGGCCTGCATTTAATACATTCATTATAAGTGGAACACACTCAGACAGAGTGATGTATTGAGGTTAGTTGGACTCTACAGATTCAGGGTTTTAACAAGTGTTCGACTGCACAGTTGAGCCTGTTTTCCATGGAGAAAAAAACAAGCCGGGACAGGTCAGAGCTGGAACAGTGCTGGATGAATAAATTATAAATAATATGAATCCTCTTGTCCATGATGATAAATTAAACAGGACATGAATATTTAATGAGCAAGGCCGGTGGACAGAAGCAGTCCATGTTGATGTGTTGTATTATTACAGCGTCATTTCAAGGACTGTGGAGTGTTACGCTTGGCCTTCAGCACTGCATCGCTGCTGTTCTATATGTGTGTGTGAGTGTGCGTGTTTGTCTAACAGTGTTTTTCTTATATTATCTTTCAGAGCCCTACTTTGTGAGCTCCATGGAGTGGGGGCCTCATATTTATTTCTTCTTCAGAGAGATGGCCATGGAATTTCATCATCTAGAGAAGGTGCTCGCATTCTTTCTTTCTCCCCCTTTCTTCTTCTTCTATTCTATTATCCATTTTACAAAACCTCGCTCATTGTACTCCAGGTGATGGTGTCCCGTGTGGCTCGCGTGTGTAAGGCAGACCTGGGTGGCTCTCAGCGCGTCCTTGAGAAACAGTGGACCACATTCCTGAAGGCACGGCTCAACTGCTCCGTCCCGGGAGATTCACATTTTTACTTCAACCTCTTACACGCCACAAGCAACATCATCCACATGCAGGGACGAGACGTCATCCTGGGTCTCTTCTCCACGCCACCAAACAGGTACCGAGACACACACAACATGTACACAAAGAAGCACAAACACAATTTTTTTTCTCATCACTGTCTTCTTTTCTCTGTCTCTGCTAGCATCCCTGGCTCTGCGGTGTGTGTGTTTGACATGCAGCAGCTCGCTCATGTCTTTGAGGGCCGGTTTAAAGAGCAGAAATCCCCTGAGTCTATTTGGACTCCCGTACCGGACGAGGCAGTGCCCAAACCCAGGTATTGTTATGGAATTGTTATGCAAAGTGTATGTGAGCAGAACTTGGGCAGAATACTGCAGTGCTGCTGTCTTGAGCATCTGTCTCACATATAGTCTACTTACTCCCCTGCTATGCTCCAACTGTCAATCACACAGCAACTTCACTACTATTCAGCAAATATTCTAATACAGCCTACAGCAGCCACATAAAGAACTCCTCTGGCTCTTTTCTTCTTGCTCTCATTGGACTTCTATTGCTCTCTCTTTCCTATCTATCTATTCTTCAACCCTCAATTTCTCTGCTTCTGTTTCTTTCTTCGTCTGCAGACCAGGGGGATGTGCAGTGCAGGGATCCAGATTTAGCTCCTCTACCACGCTGCCGGATGAGGTGCTGAACTTTGTGAAGACCCACCCACTGATGGACGAGACCGTTCCACTACTGGGGCACAGACCCTGGGTGGTCAAGACTATGGGCAGGTACAAATACTGACTCAGTTGTTTTATAGCGCCCATGCAGAACTTTTTATGGCATGAAAAAGGGAGGCATAAATCTGAAAATATGCATCATAGCTTGTAGGTAGAATGGGAAATGTTTTTTATTGATCTACTTTGAAAATACGTATTTTCACTATCTGTGTATCTATCTAGATACCAGCTGACATCCATGGTGGTGGACACAGAGGCTGGTCCCCATAAGAACCGTACAGTCTTGTTCCTGGGCTCGACTCGAGGAACCATCCTCAAGTTTCTGATGATTCCCATTGGAGATTCTGTCTCCCACAGCAGTGTGTTTCTGGAGGAGGTGGAAGGATTCAACCCAGAGAAGTGAGTAGGAGTCAGGACATATTTGTCCTTGATCTCCAATAAATTATACATTTTGGCATGCTCTAGGTAGATCAGGTCTCATGTTGCCTGCCTCCATTTGAGAACTGGAGAGTGCTTTTCACCCAAGAACTGTGTTTAGTTACACATATTTTAAATATCTGAGTTAAAATTTTTTGAAGTGCAGCTTAGAGTAAAAGCCTACTCAGCTTATACAGGTATATTCACATATATAGTTAAGGAGTTTGATTTTACAGTTTTATGGTTTTTCATTCTTTTTTATCGATTATGTGACACTTATTCACTCAAATAATAATAACCGTTTAGTCCAAAAAATGTCAAAAATAATGAAAAATGCACATTACAACTGTCCAGAGTCAAAAACCCAAAGATATTCAGTAAACTATCATATATAACAAATAAATGCATAAAATGTGCACATTTAGAATATTTGGCATTTTAACTTCAATCAAAATATTACCAAAATAGTTCAACTGACTGATCAACTAAATGTTTCAGCTCTATTTGACTTAACGATGAAAATAAGTATCTTGTTTGTTGTTGAATTGGTGATAATTTATACAAACTATTCCTGTTTTGATTGTCATCAACCTTTTGTATCAACTTAGATTTAATTATTGTCTTGTGTTACTGTAAAAGACCTGACCATCAAAAAATGGTAGCAGTGAAATAGGGATTTTCGCTTCATGTCTGTGTAGGCCTAGATAAAACTCTAGTATGCTGATGTTGTGACCATTCATATTAGGGTTAGGGCACGGGGCTGTCTGCCTTCAAGTACCAACAGATGAAGCCTTTGACCGTGTCACAGATTGATTTGAGGCCAAAAAGAGTACATTGACCTCCCTCTGCTGGCTCCTTACCCTCTGCCTCCTGTCTTCATGCTCCTGTGTCTCACTGTGTCTGCAGGTGTGGTGAGGACTCTCCTCAGGCTCGTCAGCTTTTGTCTCTGTCACTGGACCGGACCAGCCACACTCTGCTGCTGGCCTTCCCCTCCTGTCTGGTCCGAGTGCCCACATCTCGCTGCCACCTGCACTCACGCTGCATGAAGTAAGTGACACGCTGTCACCTGTTGTTTTCTCGGAGAGTATTTTCCTTTCCCTCAACGTTTCTTTGGCTGATAATTAAGTTAGTTTGACTGTAGCAGTGGCCATTAGTCAAGGTACTAAAAATTACCAATGGCCAACTTTTCTTTTGACCCTGTGCTCTCACTCCCTATTAGTGCAGTTGTCCCAATAAAAAATATAAAATATAAAATTCTGCCATTGTTTCAATCAGCAAGGGACAGATGGCATGTGTATTTGTCGAACTACAGCTAACTTGTTTGGTTTAATATTTATTTGGGGAAATAGTATTTAACTTGACACGAGAGGCTTAAAGATCGTCTTGATCTAAGCTTGTAATAAAATAGATGATTCATTATGAATACCAAGAAGGCATTTGTTTATTGCTGCACAAATGGGAAGATCTTTTGAAGTAGGACTCCGCACTGTGAACCTGAGTCCCACAGCAGCTATATATCACACTTGGATATAGGAAACTGAGAACAAGTAGCAAACGATATGTGTAACTGCTGTATATGAAGAGGAATAGACAGTAGACTAGACAGTAAGCTAGCTAACTTCCCTGCTAAATTCATAGTTGTAGCACTTGTTCCTAGGTTTGATAGATAACTTTCTCTAAGTTAGTTTCTCAGGGAGAGTTTCCAGCTAAAATTGTCAAAATGTCCACTGTGAGAATCAGGTCAGTATTTCTTAACTTTTTATTTTCATTGGTGTGTGTGTGTGTGTGTGTGTGTGTGTGTGTGTGTGTGTGTGTGTGTGTGTTTATGCAGGAGTTGTCTAGCCTCCAGGGACCCATACTGTGGCTGGACCAGAGGCAGCACCTGCTCCTTCCTGAGACCAGGCACACGGTGAGGACATTACACACACACACACAAACACACCACACACGCCAGCTTGTGAAGAGTTTCCCACCTCTGCAGACCTGCTGCCTGAAAAACTCAGGACAAGTTACAGTATGTGGAGAGAGTTTTATTGGTGAAGTTGCAACATTCCCGTATGCTGTACATGGAAAGCTAATGAAGCTAATTCATATTTCACTTAAAGTAAAATAAGGAGAATAAATGCTATAAAATGATGGCAGAGTGTTCTTGTACTTTGAGAGATGTGAATTCAAGCCCCTGTGTCTGCAAGCAAGACTTTAGATTTTTGTTTATTCCACAATGCGACCTCAAGTAGACATATGGACATGTAAGAAAACAAAAGAAACAGAAATGAAGTGGACAGCGACACTTGTTGCTCAGTAATTGAAATCAAACTCTAGGCAAATACAATATAATAAAGAAGAAAATGATCAGTAAATGAGGAACAAACAAGCACACTGTGGTAAATAATATATAGTTACTTAAACGAAGCCATTATTATGTTAACAAACAAGCATGGTTAAGTCATTGATATTCTTTAGTTCTGAATATTCACCCTGTATCCATGAGCAATACACTGAATCCACCACTCATATGGTATCCATACCTATTAAACAAGATCAATTAGTTCAGTGTAAATGTTTTCTTTTTTTTTTTTTGAGGCTCTCATAGTTATATAATGCAATTCTGATCTGTCTGCACTTTAACAGTCATGTTTGAGCCAATGAACAGACTGTTGACACAAGAAACCACTGAGACACAGCACAGGTTCCTCTGTCCGTCCGTTTTTTGAAATCATTTTAGTTAGGAAGTTTAAGTAAAGCTGTAAAATAATGGTATAAATTTTAAATGTAGTAGATTAAATAAGTGTTCTGAATATGTAAAAGGTCATGTTATGTTTATTTTGTAGGTATATATAGGTTTATTTCATTTTGTAAGCCAACAAAGCCAGTAAAGATGTGTGGGTATATATATAATATTTAATTTGATTTACAGTGTTAAATACAGATCAATTAATGACAATAATTTCAAAATAATCCTTATCCTTATAAATTCATATTCCCATGAATAACATGAAGTATTAATATCCACAATTGTTGTAGTACTTGTATCTGTATCAAAGTCAAACATTGTACCTATTACCACAATCGCTACTTCCATCTCTCATCACCACCTGTATGGCTGACCCTGACCTCTGACCTCCCTGATGGGTGGCAAGCAAAAAGAGAAAATCAATAATGGGATCAACCATGTATTCCATTTCATTGGATGTGCCATATCAATTGAATTGATTACTATCAACAAATGTCCACATTATTGTACCATTTTCTATGTAAATGTGAGCATGTTCATATAAAAGTCAATTTTTACATTCATGAGTTATTTTCAGTAAGGTATAACTTAATTTTTTCTGTTATGTTAGACTGTAAACATTCGACACACACCACCATGAGAGATCACATAACTGTATATAGTGAATTAAGGGCACGATTATTTATATGTATATGAAGAGAAATATTGAAGTATGATTTGCTGATCTGTGATCTCTGTGTGACTGCAGGCTGCCTTTTCAACAAGATGTGGAATATGGAAACACCACCTCCCATCTAGGAGACTGTGATGGTAGGTTGCAGCACTATGACATGGATGCTTCTGGCTGTGTACGGTGGACTGAGGGCAGGCGCCGCCTGGTGGCTGAATCCCTCATTACACCTGTCTACTTGTCACCGAACATTTTGTTCTGAAAAAAAACCCTGATACTATGGAGTGAGAGAATATTTTGTGACAATTTCCGTAATTTAGCACATTTTAATTATCCAAGGTGTAATGTAATTTCCTTCCCAGCTCAGCAAGATCCATTCAACCTTGATATTAGCAACTTAGAGTGTTTTGGTGTCTTTGTCAGAGCTGAATCAGGTGGGAGTTGAACTGGGATTTTTGTTTCAGCCTCACTTCCTACAGGTCAAATCACTCCCAGTGTGAAACAGTTTAATTAGGGAGGATGTGAGAGGTGTAACTGCTGGTAGACAATACCACTAAGACAGCACGATGGGAAATGCAACATCCTTCTGGTTACGAGGCTTTGTTCTCTCAAAGCTGAACATCTGAGAGAGGAATGACTGAGGGTAGCCAGTGAGCAAGCTGGAAATAGCTTAGCATAAAATACTGATGTCACTTCTGTTGAGAGGCTCAGATGTCACTGCAGCAGCGCCAGAGAGGGCCTCTTTGAACCCTGCTCTGAAATTCACAAAGTCAGTGGAAACCAAAAAAAAGTAATTTCCTTTCCAGCAGATTCTTTCTGAACTGTTCTGCCTGTTTTAGGCCAGTTTCAAAGTAAAAAAAATCAATGTAGATAGATGTGAATTTCCAAAAGGCAACAGAAAAAGAGCACATAGCACATTCCAAGCCCTCATCACACTCATTTGTTTTAAACTGATACATGGGCATCTAGTTTTTATCCTGCTCTCAGAAACTGATAGCAGTAGAAGTCAGCAATGCCAGGCTGCAGACCTGACAGACTCTAATCCGAGCTGTGAAAGCGCAGCAGAGGCCGAGCCAGGGACAGGCATGTGCTGCTGTGTCTGCAGATGGGAGTGATTAGAGCTGGGTGGAAACACTGAGGTAATGGTATGTTGCGAGGAGAGACTCTCCTACCAGGCTGCATGATGGAAAGTGTGAGGAGAGGAGAGGAGAAAAGGGGAGTCAGCTGCTGTGGTCTGAGCTGTGCTGATGACAAGTGCAGGCCTCTCTGAACCTGGAGCCTGTGGAGCCTCAAGGCCAGACTGGAGAGAAGCTCCCTTTAAAGATAATCATCATATAATGCTGAACACGATGATCACCAATTATGAGTGTTATTGTAGTTATTGATTTATCATGATACATTATATCTTGTGAGGGGAAGAGCACTAAGTAGAAGTAGCAGAATAGCACTATATGTAATAATAATAATAATTTTAAACTGCACCCTGTGGACAGACATTGAGGATGTCCATTGTGCTGTTCTACTAAATGTCATCTTCATAATTGTGTCTCTTAATCTTCAGGAATTCTACAGCAGAGTTTGCTGATTGAACCGGAGAGCTTGGTCTCCCTCAACCTGCTTGTGGCGTCTGCAGTTTCTGCGTTCACCATCGGGGCAGCGCTCTCCGGCCTCGCCGTGTGCTGGATCATGGCCCACAAGCCCACCAACCGTCGCCACGGCAACACCTCCCAGTCCTCTATCCAGCGGCGTGAAAGAGGCCTACTGAGTAACGGAGGCGGGATGGGAGGCTCCGTGCTCAGCGTGACACGGCAGGGAGGCGGGGAGCGCCCCTGCTCTCAGGGCGGGGAAACCCTGTTTGTCATGCCCAACGGCTGGGTGAAGTCAGGAGAGCTTGACCCGGGTTTCCTGCCAACCCCGGAGCACACGCCCCAGCAGAAACGCAGAGGCCTACGACTGTCGGACTCCAACTCTGGAGGGTGGGACACCAGCCAGACGTACCTGGGGGGAGGCTCTGTGGGTCTGGGTTCACCCTGCCGTATACCCCCTTCCGTCTACCTGACGACCAGACTCTTCCAGCAGGGGGGAGGCGGGAGACACAGTGGTGAGGGCCGGGGGAATGACACACCACGCCAGCACTATGTATGCCTGAGCAAGCAAGAAAAAGGAGGGAAGGGGACGCCCAAAGCCCCTCTCAGGAAGTCTGCAGGAGAATATGTATACCCCATGACCCCCCAGGACTCGCCTGAGCGCAGGAGGGTGGTCTCAGCACCCAGTGCCCCCATGGAGTATGGCGAGCCGCTGCCTTTGCGCTGGCCAGCCCCAGAAGGATACATCCTCAGCAGCCACGGCATGGTCCCCGTCCCCCTGCCTCCAGCCTCGATGCCCGCTCCCAGTGGCCAGGCTTACGTGTCCCAGCAACACGCCCCCGGGCTAAGCAGAGCCCTGCTGAGAGGGGCCCTGGAGCGAGGGGAGCTGGGCGAGCTGGTGGATCTCAGCCAGCTGATGAGTAAGAAGAACTGCAGCGATAGGACTCAGGCTGGCCAGTGACTCTTGAGAAAATAAGGGGGACGGGAGCTTTTCCATGTCCAGCGCTCTCTGTTTTGTTTACATAGATCTCTCCTTTCTCTTTCCTCCTCATTCTGTCCATTTCCCTCTCCCTTCCCTTCTCTTTTCCCTACATCTTTATTTGCCCCTCTGATCTCTGTCAAGTCTCTCAGGCAACCGACCCCCCTACCCCTACACCCCATGATGAGTCTCTCTTTATGACTGGCTGCTGGGTCTGCCACTCGTATCCGGGCTCACACTAATTGGTCAGATGGACTGAGGTTGTTGCTGTGTCTGCATTGCAGAGTTGCCTCTCTTTCCTGCTACTCAGCGGCAGCAGGAAGAGGGAAGAGAGAGGATGGAGGGGAAAGAAAGAAAGAAAGCGGAATGGGGGCCAGAAAGGATGTGGACAGAGACAAAGATGGACATGGCACTTAAAGGCTGCCTTCTCTGTGCAGATTAACTGAGGCTGCAGAGCCGGTCAAATACTGCAGCAGGAGTGGGATGCTTTTTCAATCTTGGATAACATTAACAAGACTGCCACCCATCTGTTCTCCACTCTATTACCTGTTGGTCTGATTGCCAACTAGGTACTTGAAGTGAAATTGCAAATTCTAAACATCGTAAAAGTATCTGAAGCTGTAGGTGACTCATCAGACAAGTCATTCTGACTGTAAACACAAATCTAATGGATGATGAGGAAACAAAATCCTTCTCTCTATATCTTTGTCACTCTCTCTTCCCCTTTGCTGCACACATACAGTAGATGCATACATGTTTTTGTACAGGTGAGGGAGGGTATTTAGTATTCTATGTACATGAGAAGCACGGCGTGTGTGCCAAATGCCTCTAACCTGTCTCATAAGAGTATGGGACCATAACTCACATCTTTGGAGAGCAGAGTGCAGGACTGAAATGTCAGCACTATTTCTGCCAACCTCTTGCTCTCCGTAATGACGGCATCTGAACCGTCCATCGCTCAATTCATTTGCCTCCTTACAGCCCATGTACTCTTTAATGACCAGTAATTCCACGTGGACGTCTAGGGAGATTGCACCAGAACACTGGACTGACACTGCAGGACAAAAGAAAGAAAAGCAAGAGAGAAGTGTTTATAAGTAAATGCACTGCAATATATGAACACCTTGTCCTTCACTGTCACCTTAGGGTTTTTCCGCACACACGCACACGCACACACACACACACACACACACACACACACACACATTCATTAATGCTGCATTATAGAACACAGTCCAGTTTTATAGGGCAAAATTTCCCCTTAAGCCTGCAGTGGGTCATGGTCCCACCGACGTGATACAGAACAAAGTGACAGTTACAGTGGTGATGACTGAAACCCCTGGCTTAACTCAGAGCCAATAGGGGTAATGGAAATGTTCCCAGCAGGCAAATGGGACTATATATTCAGCCCATCAAAGTGCCCGGTGCCATGAAATGGTCGGCGTTTAGATCAACACAACATGGCTTTTCTGTGTGTAAGCGAGGAGATGGAAGTCATAAAAAAAGAGACAAGATGAAGAAGACAGAAGCGAAAAGCAAGTCTTGACTTGATGACATGAGGTGCACTAACAACAACTGCGAAAAAAGTCAGAATTTGTTATAACTGACCAGATGACTTGATTTTCACTCAGTCGCAGTCAGTAGTGGACAAATGAATGTTGGTTTGTGCTGACTTTGTAGTGAGCAGCAATATATGGTTGATCTGTACATAGTGAACTTTGATTTAGATAAAATGATAATGTAAGACAAACAGTAACTCCAAAAATGATGACATCAGGCACTAGCTTGCAAACAAAAATAAACATGTATCATGTCATTATAGCTATTAATGTATGAAAATCTGTTTTCATAAAAGTTTCATATCAACCTGCTCCAAGATTGAAATCACCAAGACGCTAAGTATTACCAGAGTTTTTTACATCTGTGTGCCAAAACCAAGATATGAATGATTTACTGATGCCTGATTACTGAAGCAAAAAAACTGAGAGAAACTTGTTTTAAAGTGCCATGAAGACCGTTTCAGTCAGCAGTGCACCTCGTGTACTGTGGTGTCAGAGAACTCACTTGTTGCAGTATACTTGTGATATGTATGCCTTTGACCTTACATGCTGAATGTTTTATTTTTTTATTTAGATGTCGGCTTGTACTGTTGAAATCATTTTTTCAGTTCTCTCCCTCTGTTCCTCAAACAGTGATTGAGGGTCTGTTTATAAACTACTTTGAGACATCATGCCACACTTATATACTGTAAATATGTAAGAATGAATACAGACACTTGCCCTTTATGATTATACTGTAATGTATTCACTGATACCATGACATGAACTGTGTTTATTGCAGAATAGCCGATATGTTATAATAATGATTTAAAAGTAGTTCATAAACAAACCTTCAAATGGACTGAAATGCTGTGAGGGAACACTGTGTATCTCATGTTGCGTCCTGATTCTGGGCTTTTTGTCTTGTTTTGTAGTCTAGTGATTGTCTGTCTGTCATTACCAACTGACTGCCATACTGGAGGATCTTGAAAATACTTGTCAGCATCCTGAGTGAATGAATGTACTCATTCTTTTTTTGTTTAGAGTCATTGTAGTGTGCAGTAATAAGGAAAAGCACAAAAACGTGTCTTTTTTTTTGCATTTTGAAAATGAGCTGTTCTGTTTCATTTGTGAATAGTGTAAATAATCATCCCGAAGGTATAGTGTATCAGTTTGGTTTTGGAGGGATCCTTTATGCTCTTCTGAGACAGGACTGTGTGTAAAATGTGAGATTTTCTTGTTTTTCTCGGTGATAATGCTGTGAATAAGATGTATGTACAGTATTTACGTGACTTTGGCTGACTGCTGAGTTCAGCTGTTTCCTGTTATTAGAGTAGAGTCGCAGGCCTGATCTCAGCCAGAACTGAGCCTTCTAATTTGACTGATGCCTGCTGAGTTTTTGCAGTTGCTAAGATACTGCTGTTATAATAACCATCAATCTTTGGGGTACTGCTATTAAATGGCATTATATAATTGACTGCTAATGTTGTCGAGTGTGGCTCTAAATGCACTCATTGAAATAAATGCATATCATTATACGTGTGCTCACGCATATACATACAAATACACACATTTACAAATGCAATTCTATTACTTTACAGCAGTCTCAAGTAATGTGTATGTCATTACTGCAGTTTATTTTCTGTAAATGAGACATATTTGTCATCAGATTTGCAGTTTGAAACTTTTCAGCAAGCAGCTTCCCAGCAGAGGCAGCGGAAAGTCTTTCAAGCATTTACTTTCCTCTCCACAAGAGGGAGCTGAACACTGGCCTTCATTCTTCTAGCCTCTGTGAGGAAGTGAAAGGCTTGAACTCTCATGGGTGCCTGTGCATTGACTGGACATTGTCTGTCTGCGCTGCTGAGCTTCATACAGACTATAGTTTTGCTGAGAGGTCGGGCGCAGAGATGAGAATACCCCTTGTTCTCTGCTTTGATATAATGCTTTGAACATCACACAGAGAGCAATAAGGTCAACAAAAGGTTGAGGGATTTAGATAACAGGTATTTATATCCCAAAACACACACATACAAACACACAGACATGAACATCCGTAAAGCAGCTGAAGAGTTCATACAGCAACTTGATGATTTAGGCCAACCGTACATTTTGTTCTTCCGCTTTAAATACTGACCTAATTTACAAAAAATAAATACCTATATTAACAAATCAACTCTGCAACTAACTAACTGGGAACTGAGGAGTCACATGGAACCAGTTGAAAAGTTAATTTTTACATCAACATTACACATAGCAAACATTTCATACAAATAAATCACAAAAAAAGTTACAAAAAAATGTCAAATAATATTCATTGCAATCAGTCAACTAGCTACTTATCATATCCTGCAAATTTATAGGGGTACTGCAGCGTTTTTGTGTTGCACTTCCATAAAGCTGGGGGACTCACAAGAGACAGAATGATGGTCAAAAAGGAAGTAGCACAGGTCAAGATTTCCTGACTTTTAGTGCCTAAAATGTGTCAAGCTCCATCCTACAATTCCCGTAATGCAACTCAATAGCATCTTTCATTTGACCCTCCCTGTCCCCTAAATGCCCACTTCTTTCAAACCCCACAACACCAGTTTGTAATTAATATAAACTTGTAATGCAGGTTTACATTAAAGATTTAAAAGTCTCAAGGCCAAGCCAAGACGGCCCTGATGACATCATCTGGGTTTTTTTTTTTCAAACTCCCTCCTGAGCCACAGAAGTCATGATCCAACTGTTTTCACAGGCTAAGTAGTACTCGTCATGACCAGTAAAGTGAACGTGATGCGTAAAATAGGTGGAGTGCCCCTTTAACAATATTATTTATTTTATATCATGCAGTCTAAAAGAATGATACACAAATACTATTTGTAGAGACAGATCAATTGTTTGCACTCCCAGTGACTTGTGAATAAAACCGTATCAATAAAAAATAATAGCTGATGGAATCAAAACAGCAGTTTGTGGAAGCGATCCATTCAGACACAAGTAAATATACATGTGCAGGTGTGTTTTCAGAATGCCAATTTGGAGGTGGTGGGTGAAAGTGGTTGACAAGAAAGGCAACATGGATTGGTGTGTAGCAGACGATGAACACAATCATGTTTGCTGTCACTATGCCAATGGTGCTTTTCTTTTCCTCTGACTTGTCATCCACCTTTGACAGAATACAGATGATCTGACTGGAACAGAACACAACGATCAACAGTGGAGTGAGGAATCCTAGAAATATCATAATGACAACAAACTGCAAATTAAGTGGTTGATCTTTACATCTTTCATAACAAGTCCAGAGTTTTTCAGGGTAGTTCTCCTTACGGTATATAGCACATATTGTCACCAGAAGTCCCCAAAAGAACAAGCACACAGCAAAAGCCGTCTCTTTCTTCTGCTTCCATGATCTGGCCTGCAGTGGGAACCTTATAGACAGGTAACGATGGACACTGATGGCAATCGTGGTCAGGATGCTGGCATACATGTTGATGTAATGTGTGTACATAAGGAAAGTACACAAGAGAGATTTGGGCATGCAGAAGAAAGCATCATAGATCCTGAAGGGAAGGAAGAGGATGAGGGTAGAATCAGCTATAGCCAGGTTGAACATGTAGATGTGGGTGTCTGTCCAGGAGTCTCTTTTGGCTAAGAAGGCACGCAGAGCAGCAGCATTGACAAGGAAACCCACGAGAAACAAAGGAATGTAAGCCAAACCCTGAAGGGTTTTTACTCTGCAACTAGTGTCGGTGATGTTGGTGGTGTTGTTGCACATATTTGTCTGTAAGAAGTGGCCATGTGTCAGAGAGAAAAATAATTTTAAGTTAGTACAGCTGAGCATAAAAACCACACACAAATTAAATATTGTTAATGGTTATGCAATACAGTTTGGAGGATCTTACTTTGTTTAATGATAGGTTCATATTTTTTCAAATCTGTCTAAAAACAATACTCACATGCCCATATATACATTGAAACAGTTTTTGCTTGC
Organism: Siniperca chuatsi; assembly: GCF_020085105.1. NCBI lineage: Eukaryota > Metazoa > Chordata > Actinopteri > Centrarchiformes > Sinipercidae > Siniperca > Siniperca chuatsi. The sequence goes on along the minus strand of NC_058054.1, from coordinate 17,765,305 downwards.
TGTAATCGTTCCTCCTGGTAAAAGAGTACTCCACAGATTTAGCATTACACTCCTATAACATTGTCGTTCTCAATGCAGCAGAATCACAGATATCGTCTTTTTTATTGCACACATTCTTCTTTCTTGTCAAAACCTGGCACCTACATTACCCACAATGCAACTTGACCGCCGAAAGTTCCATCAGGAATTCGGATGTGTTATGCTAGTAGCGCCTAGTGTAGCTTCGAGCTGCTAGCCTCAAGCAGAGATGAGGAGCGGGCTACAGAGTTCTGGTAAGCTTACTTCTGGCTACCTCCACACCCCCAGATTTTTTTCATTTTCAAACTTCAGACCCAAGCGACATTGACTCAAGTGACATAACTTGAGGCTAATTATCAGATTTTGCACAGCTCCCTCTGGTGCCACAGAAGGCTATATGCAACTTTTTTCAGATCTGAAGTAGTATTCCCCAAGACCTGTAGAACAGACTTTTGATGTGTAAAATCGAGTTCTCCTTTAATACTGGACCTGAAGAGATCCATTCATAACACAATCCCAGCGTAAGAGATGGGAGACAAAATCCCCTATCCTTGTTCTGTGCTCTTAGCTCAAAGCTAATTTGATGGGCTAATTCAGTAGTCTGAGTTATCCAAATCAATTGGGTATCTTCCGAAGTTACAGTCTATTTTGTACGAAATTCCCACTTTGTGTCACTATCCCGCCTCCACAGCTTAGCAAGGAAACACTGTTATGGGGGCAAATATAAAGAGGGGATTTTGACCAAGAAAACCCTATAACTTTGTAAAAAAAAATACATATGATTTTGATAACTGCTGTGACCTCATATTAGCTTTAACTAAAGTTTATAATGCATCTTTGCATAAAAGTGGACTGTGGACAATGTCTTACATTGGAATCCTGTTAGGAAAAGATCTGAATGACTGCAGCAACCAAAAACTGTTTCAATGTACATGTGATCGTGTAAGTATGGTTTTAAGACAAGAAAAAATGTGAACCTATCCTTTAATTTTATATGACATGTTCAAAAGTTCCCTGTAGTTTTGTAATTTTATTACTACAATACTGTATTAAAATGTTATCATAGCAGAACTTACTTTTTTTAAATTAAAAAACAGAAACAGTAACTATGTAGTCTCATTTCTTGATAACATACAAATGCGTACAGTTAAAACAAAACTTACCAAATAAGCTGTTCTCCTGACCATGAAGCTTACTGGACTGATTTTAGGGGAAGCTACACCGGCATGTCTTCTAGCATGTGAATTTCTGCTGCAGTACATCTGCTGCATTTCTTCTCTTCTCGCTACATATGACATTGTGGCAAATAAGTCTAACCATGCGCACCACAAGTTCCCTTTGTAACAATGTTTGCCTGTTACACTTTGATACACCGGAACTTCATATATAGATGTGCATGCATGGGTAATATAAAACTGGAACAAATTGTTTGAGCTTTGTTGTGGCTTTGCAGCACTTGATGTTCACAATACTGACATGTAGTTGCAGCGTTTTGAGTAGTCAGAAAGACTAGAAAGGCGCTATATAAGTATATACATTTACCATAATGAATTAAGAAAGAAATGTTTGTACACTTACCTCCTTACACCATGTAGTTTCCTGATGGCCATCTTTAGTCAGTACTGTTGTATTTACATTTTTGAATCAGAAATTTGCTGTCCAAGTGATAGTTTCCAGGAAGAGAAGGTCACACTGGGATGGAGGTGAAAGCAGGAGGTCAAGAGCTGCACTGAGCAAGGCAGACTGGAAAAGGAAATTACAAAATAAATCTTGTCCTTGTGCAATAGGCGCCTTTTAGAGCACAAACCTTGCCACTCTTCAAAAGCTAGATTGTAAAGAAGAATGGGTCAGTGCTTTGTTCTGCTGGCTGAAAAGAGGAGACAACACATTTCAGCAAAAATCAACATGACTCAAAAAACGAGATGTGACAACAAACCTTTTGCTTGGAAAAGGTGTGTCAGCCCTGATTATGAAAATATTTGTCTCACACATTATTTTCCATTGTCATATATCAACTGACAAGCAAAAATAGCCTGTAATTTCTCCTAAGCTTGTCAACAACTGACAGTCACAATAAAACAGCCACAGGCCCCTGGCTTAAACCTCAGTTTATGAAAGAACCTTTGTAAATAACTTTCTGGATTCAATAAGACACAGATAATTGAAACAGACTGAGAAATCATCAAGACATCTGCAGGCCTTTCTCTACCTTCATGCAGCTCTGGCCAACCTGTTATTTTGTTATTTTGTCAACATGTCTTCATCAAAGTGTTTCTATCCAATCGGACAGACGAGAGGGGGGCTTGGACAAAGGCCGGTCTGGCTGCCACGCACACACAAGCCAGACTCTGCACAATGATGGCCCGCTTATTGGGCATTTAATTAGAAATGGAGCCACACAGTGCTACACAGAATCACAGTGTGTGTTTGTGTGACTGACGCTGCTTTGTGTGGCTGTGTGCATTTCGCTTGTTGTTATGTTTTGCTTTGTTTTTGCTTACAGTAACTATTTCTCTATGTGCTTGTCTGTCTTGTGGGGTCTGACTCACTCGTTTGTGGCAGACGGTGTGTATACACCGGAGTGACTAAGCTGCTGAGTGTTCCGTGACACAAATCCTGGGCATTGATTGAACATAATGTCAACGTCAGAATTAGTCCATTGCAATATTTAGTTTGTATCATATACAGTTAATGAGCTTCTATTTCGACAACATTTGAAAGAATCAGGAGAGTTGAAACTGGATAATGAAACATTACTGAAATTGCTTGTCAACCTCTTGTCACAAGATTACACAGATGAATCATCGTCTGCATCATAATCTTTTATACCGCAATGGGTCCAATACTGTGCTCACATTCGAGTACTCACTCAAGTACAGATAATGATGGGCAAGTGCTAGTTTGTAAAACACAGGCCTTCAACTTGGGTAGGGGTGGGAGGAATGGAAATCTGAAAATGTGATCTGGAAAAAGTTTTGGACGGGCTAAACGGAACAGTTGAGAATACATGACACAAAAACAGATGACAGAGCAGAAAGGTTTGGAGGATGAAGTTGCCCTTTTACTTTGTTGTTTCATGTTGTTAAATCTATTTTTAGTTGGTACCATTTGAGGAAAGTTTTGGCATGCCCTTTCAAGCCGAAAGAGTCAGCTTGTTCCATTAGACTGTGGCCTCCGAACTGAAATGTGGACTATTTGAAGCCAGAGGGAGAAACAATCATCCTATTAGAGAAAAGACTGAAGGTTAGGTGTAGCTGTGTAAATGAGCGAGTGTGAAAGTGACCTGCAGATGCACTGGCTTAATTAAGTGAAATACCTGTAATTAGTGCAGTATGTTTACCTGTTAATAACACATCTTACATTGCAATGGCCTTGAAAATTAAAATTTCCACAAAAAGAACCCTGAAAAGCACAGGAAATGTTAGATTACATCCTGTTTATTAGGAATTACAGCGTGTAGTTTTGCAGTTATTGCATTTCTTAGCGATGTTCTGATTTTATTAAAAGCTGCTTTATGCTTCATAGATGTTATTCACTGAAAATAAAGGCAGAAATTTAATATTGCGCAGGATATGAAGGGGTTCTATATTTTCAGATGTGGCCTGTTGTTATCATTAATTTGTATTAAATCCCTTTAGGCTTATCCTGTTTTCACAGAGATATTTCTCAGATCTGGTCCACCGTTGCGGATATATTTGTCTGCTAGTCTCGGTCGATCTCATTTTCTAGACTCACGTCTGCCTCTCTGCCTGTCTCTCTCACCGCTTAGCTGTCTCTCTTTCCTGCCTCCCTGCGTTCATTTCTGTCTATCTGGTACTGTTTGAAAGTGCCCTTTACACGTCAGTAGTGAGGCTCGGGGGGTGTGGGAGGGGGGTTTCCATCGCTCTAACTAGGTCAGTGAAGACACACCCCTCTCTCCCCTCGCTGTGCCCCTGCTCTCCCCCTCCTGTCTCCTTTCTCTCCCTTTTTCTTCTGCTCCCTGCTGTGACGCAATGCAGACTTTCTGCACAGTCCTCCTGTTTCACTTTTATTACCTCCTGAATCTGAAAAACACAGCACCGTCTTGCACTTCACTGATGACAGTGACACATCCTCCAAATCAGCATCCAGCAAACACATATTAGCTGCAAAAAAGATATCTTGCACTTTTATAGATGCCAGTCAAGTCAGATAAACAGCTGCACCATATGGATCTTTTTGTCAACCAGAGTTTCAATGATTTGGCCCAACTTTTTGTTGTGACGATGGATTACATAATGCTCCGGGATTGCAGAATGTTTGTAGGGATTGTCAATGTGTGATCAGGTGCTTGTGGCATATGGAGGGGCAGTCAAGTGCAGCCATCAGAGAATGTGTCACTGTTAGTGTGCATTTGCTTTGGGACCACACTCTTATAGAAACTCCTCCAGTGTGCTGATGCATGTGTCAGACATGACAAACATCAATTACTGCATTCATGTGCTTTTTTTTAACCCTGTAAAATACTTAACGTGTGTCTTATTGTGTGTCTGTGCAGTCTATTGACAATATGGACTGCAAATCGTGAAATATGCATGCTAGCAAACTCCAAGTATTACATAAGCCCAGCATGTTATACCACAATCCCAACACTAGATATCTCTGTTTCTGCAAGCCGCCTGCGATGAGTCATCTGGGCGGTTATATATGAACTGAATTACCAAATCTCACCCATGCCTGATTTTCAAATGCAGATTGTTTATCTCAGTAAATAACGATCTGAGAGTAGATATGTGGATGCACTGTGTATTGTATGTGTTGAACAGATGGTCTTAAAGAAAAACAATCTGGGTGATAAACCTGTTCAGAAACCAGACAAGAACTGCACAATAAAAGACAAATGTACAGGGAAAGACATGATTTTTAGCTGATGTATCATGTATGAATGTGAATTTATCATCACAAAAGGATTATCCAGCTATTCCATTCTTCCCTGATTAGATAATATGAGGTAGATGATTAAACATAAAAAAGAGCTCTGGTCTTGCATGAAAATGAAAGGGAACAGAGGATCTGAGGGAATATGGGAGGATAAAAGAAAATGGGAGGGTGAAAGAACAGTGAGATAAGGAGTGTTCAGGTGGCCAGTAATGCCCTACGGATGGCACACAACACATGTAGGTCATCGGGCAAAAGATGGAGAAAGCACGATGATGTGAGGTGGAAGTGTTGAGGAAAATATGCAGGATACTGGAATAACTTTTTCCACCTCGCTGTGCTCACTGGCATTATTTACTCTGTGATAGAAATCACAGTGTTGTGGGTGTCCATGTGTGATTGCATGTGTGATCGCATGTGCATATGGCGCGTGTTTCAGTGGATGGATGTGCGCATTCACACTCACTTAGGTATAACTGGGTTTGGGTTACACGGCAAAGAATGTCAATTCACACTGGAAATAAACATAGCCCAGTTGCCGTGGCAACCTCCTTTCACTCTTACCGCATCTTTACATGGCACATATTTGTATTTGCATCAGATTTCTGTGTTAATGTTGACACAGACAAAAGCTGCAGGCAAACATGTATTTTAAAGCCCAGTGCTTTCATTTATGATTATGAACAGGTTCACACTTTAATCAATCATGGCTGTCTTTTGTTTTGATAATGTTTTACCTAAATTAGAGGTTCAGTACAATGAATGTGTCAAGGTCAAGAGATGTGGAAGGGTGAGGGGGTGGGGGGGTGAAAGGTAAAGGGAGACAGTGAGTGACAGAGCTAGAGATTTGCTGCTGACTGTGTGCATGTGTGTCAGCATGTCTTTTACATACTCAAACAGCCTTGAAGAACATTCCCATGAAGACGTGTAGCCTGAATTTAGCAACATGTTAGAAGGATACATCTTGTTTAGAAGACATGCTGGTATGTTGTGGAGGTTTAGGGAAGTGGGCTCCCTAGGGTTTGCTGGTTTGATTCATGTGACTATTTGTAAAGAGGAAATAGAGAAGAACCAATTGTCCCCTGCTTCAGTACTTGCTGTACAGTGCCCTTGAACAGGCACTGAAAGTTCAGGTGCAATAGTAAAATGCTGTGGTTCCACTGTGCAAATCCGAGGAGTCAACGTCAATAATTGTGTTTGCAGAAAGCATGCATTTACTGACATAAATATTTTATACACTAATTAAACTGAGATGGTCTGTGAAAATGTTTTACTTGTTTTACTTGTGCAGAGTTCATGCAGTTTGTGTGGATTTGTTTATATAGAGTCAAACTTGAACTTAAAGCCCCTGAAAACTTGGTTTCAAATTTTAAGTATTTCTATTTAACATTGAACATTTATGACTAAATAAGCTAGTAATAAGTTTAAAATATATTTAGCTAATATTTATGCAGAATCAAACCCTCTAAAACACAGCTAATTACCTTTATCAGGTGTGTGTAGGTGTGGTTTGATCACGTTCGATTAACAGTAACCAAACAATCCACCAACTGTCTTAAGATCCCGATTCAAATGTTGTTATATCCTGATTGGTCCACGAAGGTAGAAGAATAAGTATGAGTCCCGTCCACCTCAAACCAGCGAGAAGAGCACAGAGAAAAACAGAAATACAGAAATTTCTCATGTAAAATAACCCAAACTGTTCTTAAGAACATAAGAACAGAAAACAGTGTGTTCATCACTCAGGACCCAAGCACTCAGTAAGAATCCGATTGATGTATAAAAATATACATGAAAAAAATTACTTTTAAAGGTCTAATGTGTAACATTTAGGAGGAGCTATTGGCAGAAATGGAATATAATATTCATAAGTATGTTTTCATTAGTGCATAATCGCCTGAAAATTTGTATAATTGTGTATTCATTACCTTTAGATTAAGCCATTTTTATCTACAGAGGGAGCGGGGCCCCTTCAACAGAGGTCGCAGCGTTGTACCGCCATGTTTCTACAGTAGCCCAGTACGGACAAACCAAACACTGGCTCTAGATAGGGCAATTTGCGTTTTTCGTGAGTTTCGTGGCCACCGTAGTTTCTCCTACACACTTGGGAGGGTGATGTGAGCGGTGTTTAAATGGTTGCAAACTGCAATTTCACCACTAGATGACACTAAATCCTACACACTGGACCTTTAACATATTATGAAAATTTTGGGTCAATGGTCAGGTTTTGACTCTACCTTTTCCTGTATAAGCTACATTCAGGTTTTAGTTCAGTGCAGGTTGTGCTCAACCTCTAAAACAGGTGTTTTAGAGGTTGAAAAGAGGTTAGAGGTTAGAGGTTTTGATGTTCAAACGTTCTGTGATAAATGGCATATTAACTGTTTCTAGAGTCTTCAAAAGAACTCATTTTCAGCAGTGTAATTGATTCAGGCAGGCCAAGGACGCTACAAGAATACAGTATATGTTTGTGATCTTCCTGTAATGCTTGAGAGTTGGGGGAGTGTGAGTGCTCAGTGGGATGAATCTGTACCCAATGACCTGTGAGTGAACTCATATATTATTTATTCTGCAGATTTGATCAAACTCGAGAGTTGTACAGTGTTTGAAAAATGAAGCTGATAAGGAGAACAGAGAGTGAAAAAGAAACAGATGTGCTAGAGTGTAGAGTGGTAACAGGAGCTGGGAAGATAAAAAAGAACGAGGAATGAAAAATAGAAAATATGGAGATATAGGACAAGAATGTGAAGTGGAGTCGAGTAGCTTGTGACAGGATTCTGACACACTGACCTAGTGACGCAGCAAAGCTCACAGCTCCAGATTACAGAGACTTGGCTGTAAGGAGGGGGGAGAGAGGTTATTAATGGTGCCTCCAGAGAGGAGCAAACAGGGAGATTAACTGAAAGAGGGAGTGAGGGATTACAGCTCTGTGTATGGCAGGAGCCGGAAATAATCCTAGCAAACTGGCACAATCCAGTACATGTGTATGTGCATGTGTGTTTTTGCTTTTTGTGGGTGTGATGTACACATTAGTACAAATTAGGAAATAAAGGACATGATGAGGTGAATGTTATCTATGATAGATGCATCTTAAATTAGCCCTGTTCACATATAAATGCAGGCCAACGATTAACAATGTGGCGTGTGAGAAGATAGACTGGAAAGTAAGGAGTTGATGCTGCTAAGGCAAAGAGATTGGCCATGAGGCCCCACTGAAACCATGTGCAGCCAATCAGTTACAGTTGGTCCCTCATCCTTACAAAGACTCTTTGATGTGAGCGAGGCCTTTAAATTCAACCCTGGGGAGTCACAAGGCTACACCGGCTTTGATCTGAGTCAGGAGAAAGCTTATGCCATTCCTAACAACATGACCCTCTGCACAAAAACAAAAATGTCTGCTTGCCTGACAGTCAAAGTGTTGGCAAATAAGCAGGGATTTGTGGGTGGGCAAATCTGAAAATCAGCATACTAAACGCAGACATACTGTATGTGATTGGCTCTCTGCATCTCGATGACGTGTCTGTACAATGTAACTGGTCAAGGTAACAGCAATAAGTATCACTCTTAACCTATTGTAGCTATACCTCCCATCCCATGTTTACGTATGCACAGTAATCAAAGAGATTTTATCCTTCAATGCTGCCCTACAAAAAAGATACTCTTTTGCAGTGCATTTGATCTCAGACAGCATGAAACAATCCTGGTAGGTGTGAACTGGAAATATATCATAATGCTTCTCTGCAGAGAGCTCATTTCTGTCCATCACTGGGCTGTCAGTTGACGGTTGCTTTGGCAACTTTTTCTGTACTTGAAAAGACTCGAGGCAAAGTGGACATGGGCTATTTCACCTCCTTGTGCATGCTGCAACTCAGCTTGTTGTCACACAGTCTATGATGTAAATATCCGTTCATTTATGCCCCCCCATCTGCTCCCTCATCCTGTTATGCTGCTGCTGGCAACCTTCCAAATTCCTCCTGCTTCTCCAGCTCTAAGCTCTTCTTCTACCTTGCCTCTTCTTTCAACTATTTATCATCGGACAACAAAATGTCTGCCATATACAAGCCATGCCGAGGCCCTCCTCCTCCTCTTCCTCCTCCTCCTCCTCCACCCACTCCCTCCCTCTCTTTCTCCTTCCTCTGCTGTCTAACCGAGCTGCATGGCTGTTATGTAAGAGCTAAGGTCAAAGTGTCACTGCCGTTGTCAAGGGAGACGTAGAACAGAGGGGCTTTAGAGGAGATGTGCACAGGGTGAGAGAGAGAGGGAAAACCGCACACACAAATGGCTGAGATGCAAAAAGGCTAGAAAGCTAAGGATTTGAACATGTGTGCATGAATAAATACATCAAGCTGTTAGAATATATTTAATTTGGGCTGTGACACAGGAGATGAGGAAGTGCATAAATAAAAAAGATAAGCGATTACATATGAAAAAGAAGGAAGAGGTGGAGGAAAAAATTAAAAGAATGTGAGCGCCTGTGTCTTTCTGAGTGGGTGAATGCGTGTGTGTGAGAAACAGAAAAAGAATCTATGACCGCAGGTACTGTGTGCTCGGCTGCTCCACTAACCTAGTTTGAGTAATCTCTGCCTTCATGCTGTTTCATAACACTGCTGCCAGAACATTGCATCATAAGGCCACTTGCTACAACAACCCCCAGCCCCCAGCACCCACCCACCTCCTCATCAGCAGCCACAGTGAAACACACATTTACATCAGAATCCTATTTATTCATAGATTAAACCAGGGAATATGTAAATGTTATATTAAAAGTATTAAATTTATATGAGCAAAAAATAACACATTTAGCACATTTGCTGCAAAAACGCCCACCACTGTGCATAACATACTAACACTGAGATGCAAATAAGTTGATGAGATGCAAATGTTACAGCAGTATTCATGTTCCTGCATTTCCAGTACAGAAATGTGAACATGAAACAGGAACCAGGAAATGCTGTGAGTGAAACTTTGCGAGGTCACTGGGTGTAAACTCTGGAGCTGCTCCGCAGAGAATAAATTGGTGGTGAGCAATCATTGGGAGAGCAGCCAGGGATATTTTCTTATGATACTCTACTAAGAACGCCACTAAGGAACAAAGCTCATTTGAGTACAATAGCTTGAATAAATATTTTACAGGCCCACAAAGTCTCTTGAGTCACTGCAGCAAACCTAGATTGTATGTCTATTGTCAAATTCACTTTTCTCTATTCTCATTTCATTGGGAAAAGAGCCGTTCATTTTCATACATATCACAAGCACTGTTAAAGGTGGCAGGTAAATCTACTAAATATAATAGTCTCAAATGAGTGGCAGTATAAAATGTAAGAAACACACAAGCCCAAGTTGACATATTTGTTTTGTCTGACAAACAGTCCAAAACCTTAAAATGTGTTTACTATCATTTAAGACAACGAAAACCAGCAGTTGAGAAGCTGGAACCAGGGTTTTTTTTTTGTTGTTGTCATTTTTGCTTAAAAAAAAGACCCCAAAAAAGTTGACTAGTCGATTATCAGCTCTACATTCTGCCACTGCTTCTGCAAGATTTCTGCAAGAGCTCACTTTTAATGTTTACATTCAGGTCAACACCATTAAGGCAAATATGAATCTCAATAACAGATTTTTATGCTACACTCTACACTGTTACAGTAACCGGTGCAAATGATATAAAGTCAGGGAAGTAGGGGGAAACAGCATACATCAATGTCTGTTTTTAAGCAGAACTGACTGTGGGTCCATTTACCGTCCTATTATCTGCTGGAAGTGATAATCTTAATGTCTCACTACATCGCTGTGAGGAAGAACTGAGCACTTAGTCAATCATTTGCCCAGCCACCTTAAACTCGCTCCCGACTGCGCGCCCCCGCGAGTGCTGCGAGAGGAGCTGTCGGCAGTGAGATCATGGGAGAGTCCACGCTTGGAGAAAGTAGGTTAGCAGGGTAGACTGAGAGGAAAGCAAGCGGAGAGTCAGAGCGCAGAGGGGGGGCACCGAACACCGCGCGTCCACCGTGGGACTATTCTGTCAAAAAAGTTGAGCCAAATCTATTCGCCAGTAACAGCTACCATGCGATCCAAAGCGACTTTCTTCACTCTTTCATTTCGCTCGGACTTGACAGAGCGATAGAGGAGAGGAGTTTCGGGTAGTTTTTTCCCCCTTTTTTATTTGGTCGTGCTTAACGAGAGCTGTCTACAGCCGGGACGAAGTTAATATTTACAGAGCCAGTTCACCCTGGCTCCAGCGCATTATTCTCCTCTCTCCTGTCACCTACATGAACCACATGTAGTCGAGTTTTCACCGTCCAGCCTAGAAAAAGAAAACATCAAAATGAGAGGTAAGTTGATTTCATGTCACAATAAATCTGTGCATGTTTACTTGAACACATCACAGTGTGGGGGTTTTGTACGGGCTGGAACGGCCACATGTGTGCGCACAGGGACTTGAGTGCGCCCGCTTTTCCTCCCAATGCGCATTAATCCCTCATGACTGGATTATAGCTGCACAGAGCCCGAGGCTGCATGCTCCACACTGAAGTCCAGCATGCAGTGATAAAGAGTTGATGACGAGAGTTTACTCAACCAGATGAATTCAGTTTGTTTTATCTCTCAGGTGGGAGAGCTGGGAGTCCTTCTGTGAATTTTGGCCTGGGGATCCATGTTTACAGTTATGCAATTGGGGGGCTGGGGGGTGTTGTTGTTAACCAAAACTAGAATTATGTAATCGAGTTTATCAGGTTTCTGATCAGGTCAATTTAAAACTTGAACCTTTGCACATTGCCACTTTTCTGGCATTTATCCCGGTCTACAGTCATCAGATTTTGTGATATTTTATATTTTTTGAAAAATAAAACAGTCCTGAAGATCCTTGCAAACCTTTCGTTTCTGTACCATTGACTTGACAAGATGAATCTGAGCAGTGATGGTGTAGTTGTGGTGTTGTTGTGATGTGATGGCTGTGCCAGCATGGCCGACTGTGTGAGCGTATAGAGGGAGAGGGATCTGGCTGTTCCACTGACCTAGTTATGTCACCCAACATTATACAGCATTGGCAGCGGAGGGAGGGGGAGCGGCCATGGGAAGCGCCGTGCCGCCCGACGTGCTGCGCCATGTGCGGTCACAGCGCGCGGGGACGGTCGGCCTTCAATGTGTCGCTCCGTGACGAAGGCTGAGCTTGAACTTGGGCAGTGGGGCAGCAGATAATTGGAATTCAACAAGAAAGGTTGTTCTGATACAGCCTGTGTTCTTTATACGTAACATCTAAATAGTTTTATTATAAAATCAAACATAGTGATTAGCAACATGTATGTCACGTTAATTTGAAATATATTTTTGTATACTGGAAGGACATTTCTTGCTGTGCACATATCACATCCACAACATACTGTAACCTCTCATCTTCATGCAGCAGTTTTTGGTTGCAAACAGAACACCCTACAGATCATGATTTAAATAATCATTGTCTTAATGTTTGGTTCTGTTCTTGTGTTGCATTTCTGTGTTTTTCCTCTGAGCATTGCCAGCGTTACAATCTTTTGTTGTGCAGGACAGGAGATAAGCTGCAAGGAGTTTTGTTTTTTCAGCAGAGGAGGAAAGAGATGAATTTGCACTAAAAAGGGGGGAGGGAGGAAGAAGAAGCAGAGGGGGCCACTGGTGGAGGGAGGTTCTGGCAGGATATCCAAATGTAAACAAACCACAACCCGTTCTTAGCTCACTGCACTGAAAATGTAGGTAAGTCACTCAACCTGTCGTTTCCTCACTAGAAAAGCATGTCAGCATTTTTATCCCAGTTTGAACATACATCTCTGCAATCACAGTCAATTTAGTCCAAAATTATTGAGTCATTCCAACAGGTTTGGCAAGCTGAGAGACTTTTAGAGGCCGGGTTGTGATTTCGAACCTCTGACACTTTTACTGTAGTGGATAGCAGAGTGCACTTCTGCAGAATGTATTAGTACTTATTACATACAGACAAACATAATGAAAGATCACAAGACTCATATCACACACTGGCACCTGGTAGAAGAGGCCTGGAATTCTTAGCTCTGTTGTAATCCCCCCTCTGTGGGCCTCAGCTTGGCCTCCACTGGTATTTGCATCTTTTAAAATAGAGTCCCTTGATTTGAATCCACCAGCCCACCAGAGAGCCAGATTGTATATGTGCATTTTGAGTATGTGAGTTAACTCTCATCAGTTTTGTTTTTCAAGTAGTATCAGATAGTACAATACAAATCTTTTTTGAGAGCTGTATGTTAGAGAATGAGGCTGTGTGCTACATGATGTCAAGGGTAATCAGTAAGACAGTTGCCTTCACAGATTCAAGCAGAAGGTGTGAAAACAAACAGGGTTTTGCTTTCAAATATGAGAATATATCTTCTCTCCTCATTTTACGGAAACAAAATAATCTGGAAAACATTCCTGTACTCTAGCATGATTTCAAAAGAGGAAGAGGCGACAAAGACAACCACGGTGGCTTGTTGTGATACAGCTCTGTGCTGCACTGTAAGCCTACACCCATCTGTGAGGCATGACACAACAAGTGCTTTAGCATTGCTAATATGTATGGAGCTCAAGCACAAGGCCCCGACCTCTTATTGTGTGTGTCTTCTTATTCTGTCAGTCATTGTTTATGATGAGGGGATGAAAAAAACAAGAAAATATCACCAGCTTCCATTGAGCCTTGTGTCAGCCTGTTGCTCAAGGGCATCTAGCAGTAAGCAAACATGAACAACCTGTATTTCATAAAAACAGGTTGTAAAATTATAAAATGGAGAAGTGGTATGTGTGTATGTTTGCACAAACACATGGAGGGTCAAAATTCAGCTTTTTTCCTTTTGCTACTGACATACTGATTGTTTTACACACGGGCCAGGGGGCTCCTGTTGGAGAATTATTGCCTGTTTGTTCCACATTAGCTACTAAGAAGTGAACTGTTGGAAGCACAAAGTCAGTGATTTTTCTCTGCCTCTCTCTACTCCACCCATACTGACTTTTAGCCTTTTGTAGAGATAACACGGTTGCAGCTTTAGCTGGCTGATAAACACGCTGGGGCCAACATGGTTTGTAGCTGAACTGTTAAAGTGTCTGTTTCCAGTTTATTTTGTGAAAAGGCTTAGGTGTGCCACAGAAAGTAGCTGTCATACTGCCACCAGCCATACTCAAGCGCCATTCTTTGTTTGCCGTTTGTGTAATTTCACCTCATTTATTGCATTTCACACTAGCATTTTGTGACTTAAATATTATGTCAGTGGATGAGAAATGTAAAGCGCTGCATGCAGCCTTCAGGCATCATGTTAGCAAAAAGGCAGGATCGGTATTGATCTTCTTAGAATGCCAGCTCTCTCTAGAAAGCTAAAGGTCAGATGCCTAAGACTTGTGTTGTAGCAAAGGTCAACAATGATATTCAGGGTTAAAGGCAAATGTTGCTTTAACATTAGTGTGGCTGCTGCTATGTCTCTGTCAGCGTTGTTAGACAGCTGAATTTGTCATAACTGTTAAACAAGCTCATTTTACCTCATAATAGTGGTGTTTTTTGTAGAGATGAAACAATTATTCAATTTATTGATAAGCAGACAGACAGAAATTAGTTGTCAACTATTGCTCAAGTCACTTTTGAAGCAAACATGCAGAAAATACACTGGTTCCAGCTTCTCAAATGTGCATATGTGGTGGTTTTCGGTGGTCTTACATGCCAGTAAACAGAATACTGTTGGGTTTTGGAAAATTGGGCCAAAGTTTGAGTATGTCAGCTTGGGCTCTGGGACATTATGATGGCCATTTTTCACTATTCTGATGTTTTTTAGAGCAAACAATTAATTGGTTAATCAAGAAAATAATGGATAAGAGTGATCAATAATTAAAATAATTGTTAGTTGTAGCCCTAGTTTTTTTCCTCCATTGGTTCAGCACTACAAGTCTTCAAGACATCCCTGTTAATTTTCTTTACTTAATAATGCTTTGTATGTAGGTAACTGGTTTAACTGCATGGTCATGTTCTATTTACCAGCTTATGGACAAGACAATTACATTAAATAAGAGAACATTAAGGAGATGGATATTTTGTTGTCTCGGTTGTGCCTGCATATCTGCAGAGAGTCAGAGAAGAGGAGTGAGAAAGCATGTATGTGTGGTTGTAGCAACAGGGACATCTGTGTAATTCTGGCTCTCAGCACAGGACAAGAATAGAACAGGTTGAAGCAGAAGCTCAATGTCAAAGACAGGGGAGATGGGTGGGGGCTGGATAGTTGACATTCAAGTTCAGAGTTTGTGTGCTTTGAGTGGACTGTAGCCAGGTACAGTATGGACTTTTACAGTCAAATCAAATGTGGCTTCTCATTAATAATTATTGATTAATGCATAGGAATCAGTCCATACAGAAAAAAACTTATGGGAAATCAGTGAAGATCTGTGTTAATGAACGGGTAAGTCCAGTTTGTCTAGGCTTATTATTATTATTATTGCTTGTCTTGTTTAATTTTGTTGTTATGTAACATAGCCAGTTTTGCAAGCTACGAGCCTTCAAGGAAATGTTTTATGTGTAAATGTGAGCATTGTTCAGCTCCACCTTAAAAATGGCGGGATTGAGCCTGTCTCCCTTCTCCCTCTCCCCCTGCAGTGGGAAAGTGTGTCAGTAGGACAGAACGTCCACATGGACTGACAGGCTACAGGGCCCGAGTGACGGATGACTCAGCCAATACCAAGAAGGCTGCGAACGCCGCTCAGCCAGTGGGAAAGATAGAGTCTGAGGAAGGCGGGGTGTCGGTGTTGCTAGAGTGAGCCTGCTGAATGAGTGTTGTGAGGAATGCTGGCAGACGAGAGTTATATAATTTTGAGATGAGGGAGGGGTGGAGGGGAACCTGAGAAAGGGAGAAAGGGAGGAAGGGAGGGAGGGAGGGAGGGAGGAGGGAGGGATATATTTTTCCATTGCATGCCTGCAGCTGCCCTGATCAGTTGGAGTATTTTAGTCAACAGTTTTAGAGAAGAGACAGCCGACTGTGTCATTAAAAGGGGAAAAGAAGTAGAAAGTTGTGTTTTCCAGTACCTAAGAGTGCAACAATTCCTCCTCAATCACATAGACCTAAGTGGTTTTCCATACACTGTCCTCACAAGTGGTACAAAATGGGATTTTGTAAATCAGTCTAAGATTGTACAGACAGCATGGCTGAGCAACAACTGTCTAATGATATAGCTGCTGTTGTTTTTCTCTATGGTCAAAAAAGAAGGACTCTTTGTGTACATGTCATGTGTACAAGTGTCATGTGATTCCCTATCTGTTTGTGTACTCTTCTGTTCCCTCATGGGGGCCACATGCAGGGTGCAGACAGTTCATGGCAAGTTATCTTCTCTTGTACTGTATGAGCTTATTGTGGGACAGTTTGTCTACAGGCCATCAATGGAAAAAAGAAAAACATATGTGACTTAATTGCATTGTTGATGTGTTTTTATCTTTGATTACTACACTCTGGTACAGGATTTTTCTTGGTTTCAGTTTCTAAAATGTGTTAATAATTTCCTAATAATAAATAAAACATGATTTGTATAGTGCTTTTCAATTTATCATGTTTTACAAAACAACATCAAATACAGCAAAGTTCAGGTGTCAGAAAGCATCATAAAAAATACTGAAAAGGACAAAAAATACACAAAAAAGATAAGAGAAAAATGGTTATGTTAAAGGCCTCCACATGAAAGTCAGTTCTGATTTTTGCGAGCATGGGATTTACAGATAGGGAGTTTCAAAGACATGGTCACCCCTGGTAATGAGGCATGGTTTAACCAGAAGGACTGACCTCAGGATCACAGACTGCACTCAGACTCAAAGGGGACTGACATAAAATGTAACTATGTGTCTAACCCTTATAACATCCTCAGTAAAATCTTGTAAATTTTGTATCAGCTGGAGGCAGGAGATGGCCTTCTAATAGAGCTCAGAGTACACAGAGTCACAGCAATCTAACTGCGAGAAGATAAAAGCATGCAGAAGATACAAAGGACCTAATTTTGGCCAAGGTTTATAGCTGGAGAAAACATGATAGCACAACATAAATGATCAGCAGATGAGAGTCAAAAGAGAGAGACAAAAATCATGCCTAAAAAAGCCAAGCTGGCTCGTATTACAGTGATGGGGAAGTTGCCAAGAATTGAAAAGGCTCTCATATTTTGTGTCATTACGCAGGAAGAACTTCTGTTACATCCACCACCAGGAATTATGTAACACAGGATAATTTGGCCATCTTGTCACATTTAAGTGGGACTAACTGTAAAGTGTATCATTAGCATACCATTGGAAATGGATAATATGTTTATGCCCAAAGGGCTGCAAATAAATGGAGAGCATTAAGAGACACATAACTGACTACTGGGTAACACCAGAAGAGACAGGGGCCAAAGAAGAAGAGGCCCTTTCATATACAACATAAAACTTAAACCAGTGAGGTAAGAGCAAGACCAGTCAAAAACTGAGTTCATCAGAATCAGCAGTGATCAGTAAATGATTATTCATTTTGATAAAAATAGTTTTAGTGCTGTACAGAGCACAGTTTAAAAAAAAAAAAATCATAAAGAATGAAAAATGTCTTTGTTAAAAACAGCTTTTTACACTGAATGGCGCTGAATATACCCGAAATATGGGCTTCTGTGAAAGTGTGTGGATGTCTGAATGTATGTATCATGTTACTCAATGTTGTGTTAGTGTTTATATACTAACTGTTTTAGGCAACAGTCCATACTATTAGTCAACAGTATCAAACAAGCCAAAGACTTCACTAAGCAGATGTTGACTAATCTCAAGTTCACTTTCTTTGTGAATTTGAGGCACTTTCATACAGACACATTAGGCAGCAGCATTCTGACCTCTGTTGGTGTTTTTGTCCCTGCAGCTCAGATTGAGGTCATCCCCTGCAAGATCTGTGGGGACAAGTCCTCAGGAATCCACTATGGAGTCATCACCTGCGAAGGCTGCAAGGTGAGGAGGAAATACAGAGAGTAAACCAGGCTACCAAACTTAACTTCAACTTTATCTCTAATGGGGGTGTCATTTATGGGTTTTTTTATTTGTGTGTTTGTGTGTGTCTAGGGTTTCTTCCGTCGCAGCCAGCAGAACAATGCCATGTACTCTTGTTCCCGCCAGAGGAACTGCCTGATCGACCGAACTAACCGTAACCGCTGCCAGCACTGCCGCCTACAGAAGTGTCTGGCTTTGGGCATGAGCAGAGATGGTAAACACACACAAAGAGCGCACTGGACCCTCTTTACACACTTCGTTTAACCATGACATTCAGCTGTAAACTTAAACATTTACCACAACTGAGTTTTGTTAAACTAACACTTTCACTTACACAGGGGAATCCCAGTGCGTTTGTTCCTTTAATTTAAAGCTGATACCAGGAGAATCTGAAGCCCTCAGCGGTAATGTTTCACATCAGCTGTCGTAAGAGAGCTCGCCACTTGTTGCCCTCTTCTGTAGGTTACAGAGAGAAGACAAATACAGTATACAGACTGAAGAGGTGATGAACTGTCATCATGCAAACTGGATATAGGGACTGGAACATACAGTACTTACGGATAAGATGGCAGAAGTAATCTATGTGAGCCAGAAATATCTTTTCAATCAGCTTGAGGTAACAGCTTTAGAAAACAGATGTGAAATGTATTATGTTTGGCCACAGCAATATTGCAATATCGCTGTACTAAGGTAAAAAATATGAATAAAGTATTTAATTTATTGTCATCAATATTCATTTTAGCCAA
Source organism: Siniperca chuatsi (assembly GCF_020085105.1). Taxonomy (NCBI): domain Eukaryota; kingdom Metazoa; phylum Chordata; class Actinopteri; order Centrarchiformes; family Sinipercidae; genus Siniperca; species Siniperca chuatsi. Next base: position 17,746,657 of record NC_058054.1, on the reverse strand, counting down.
GTATTTACAGTCACTTGTAAGATGTTTGAAGAATTTTTAATGAAGTTCGTCTACTATAACGGAATGTATTTTCTCTCTGCAGCGGTCAAGTTTGGTCGTATGTCCAAAAAGCAGCGTGACAGCCTCTACGCTGAGGTGCAAAAACACCAGAAGTCCCAGGAGTGTGTGGGCTCCGGAGGCGTGGGGGCTACTGCTCTGTCCTTACCCAAGGAGGACGGCGTCTGTGGTGGAGGGGAAGATGGTGAAGAGGGTCTGAGCCGGTCCTACAGCAGTGGGGGCTCCAGCTCCACCCTCAGCGACCTTGATGACCTGTTCGACCTGCCACTGACCCCCGAGGACGCCAGCGAGTACTGCAGCCTGGAGCTGCTCGGCGGAGGAGCCAGCACCGGGAATACCTCCAACTCATCGTCCGCTTCTTCCTCTTCCTCATCCTTGTCCAATCAGAATTCCCCGCAGCAGACTATGCTGGACGGGGCAGACAGCAACGGGATCCAGCTCCTGCACACACACTCTCACACGCATCCGCTGCTGGCACACACACATGCACTGCTGGACCATCTGCCTGATGACTGCTCGACAACAGACCTTGGTGAGTACTGACAATGATACATAGCAGATAGAACAGCAGAGCAGGATTAAATGGACACAAGGACACAAATACAAGGTTAAATAGGCAAAACAAGCAGGAAACAAGCAGGGGTAAGGAAGCACAGGCATTTTTTAGACAGGTGTCTCTAGAGACCTTGAGGAAGAATACGTTTGTATTTTATTTTACATCTTTATGGTTGCAGGCAACAATAAACTGCAAGGAGGCTTTGAATAGGCCTCTGGGGACTTTTAAAGGAAGCAATGAGTAAATATTGTGACCAGTGGATATCATGAGTGCAGGAGGTGGAAAGGATCCTAACAGCTGCAGAGATAAGATGAGTAAAATGACCCATTAGCGCTCAGTCTTGTCAGGGTCATCAGTGGCAAACATAACACCATAACAGAGTGGTGCATCTAGTTATGCAAGGTCACACTGCCGTTATCTGTTGATATGTAAACAATACGGCTGTTACACTCTGCTACGCTCTCTCTGTCTCTTCAAAGCCCGAACCTGCTACCACCACAAGCAGCCTGAGTGAGAAAAACACTGATGTTTATTGTTTATATGCTTATGTTTTTTTTTCAAAGAGCGCATCACTCAGAGTATTGTTAAGTCTCACTTGGAGACGTGTCAGTACAGCGCTGAAGACATGAAGAGATTCACCTGGGTACAATACACACCTGAGGAAACACGTGCTTTTCAAAACAAGGTACATAATGCACACTATACCCATTTGTGTAAGGTCACACACATTTATAGATCAGAATAACAGCTAAGTATCACAATATCACATATAAATATTAAAAAACTAACTTAATTTGGCTTACTTTGCAGATACATTGTTTTTCAGTGAGTAGGCAGAGGTTAGATTTTTGAAATTGTAACTGTAATTTCCACAAAAACAATCTGATCTGATGATGAACAACTACTAAGAAGATAATCATGCTGACGTCATGTCGTAACACTCACATCTCTTCTTTGTGTCTCTTTTTCAGTCAGCAGAGTGGATGTGGCAGCAGTGTGCACACCACATCACCAATGCCATTCAGTATGTGGTGGAGTTTGCCAAACGCATTGCTGGCTTCATGGATCTGTGCCAGAATGATCAGATTATATTGCTGAAAGCAGGTCAGTGTACAGTCTAAAAATGCTCACATCTCAAACACTCAATGCACAGAATGAATTCTTCAAAAGTAAACAGTTTGAAACTTGCTAACTTTAGTTCCTTCCTGTTTTTTTTGTCTCCATCCTTCTACCTTTGCCTTTTTACCATTCGTTTGTTTTAATAAACGACACACACCTGGTTCGATCACTGGGGAGAAAAACCACAATTCTGAAAACTAAATTTTCAATTACTTTCCTTATCTGTTCAACACACATTTTACTCTCTGTAAATCTTTTGAACTTTAAAAAAAAATCTTTGTGGATATCCATGTTATCCCTATCCTGATTTTTAAATGGTTCAAAATGTCTTATATGGTGTGAATCAATCTGGGACAAAATTATTTACGTTTTGTTTGTTGTGTTTTGTGCATGTTGGAGTATCTTGGGCACTCTCTGTTCATCCCTCCCCCTTCCTCCTCTTTCTTCATCCCTCCATGTCTTTGCCTCTATCTGTGGCTACGCTTTCAGGCTGTCTGGAAGTCCTGCTGATACGTATGTGCAGAGCGTTCAACGTCAACAACAGCACCATTTTCTTCAATGGAAAGTTTGCCCCGGCTCAGTTCTTCAAAGCACTTGGTGAGGATCAGATGGAAATGTAGTTGTGTAAGCTCTAAAGAATTCAGATAATTAACAGGATCACACACAAAAGCTTCTTTCGTTTCTCATTCTTTATGCAAGTTAGAAGATCTTATGCCTTTTTAACACGCACTGTGCAATAATTACCATTCCTGCCTAAGAAAATGTCTCGGCTCCTACTGTTCTCAATCCATTATTGACATCTCACAGAGATATCTCTGCATTGACAAACGTAATTCATTATTTTAAATGACCTGACAGTGGTAAGTGTTCTTAAAATCTAGAAGACTGCAATTTCAGTTTCAGTCTTGTCAACTGTAGTTACTTAAAGCCAGAACTGGCATTGAAGAGAAGTAATTGAAAACCTCCAGCTGAATTTCTGAAGCACTGTCTTGCCTCTTTAGTACCAACAGAACTGTGTAACAATGCAACTCTAATTGAAAAAGTGAAAACAAATACCATTAAACACAGCAGTAAACAGTGTGATAAACTCATATAAGGGAAAATTATCCAAGTTTATCATTTTAAAAGATATATTACAGATACAGCAGTATTTCTCTGAAAATACTACTGACTACTGAGAGGTCATGCAGACAGTAATTTAACTGAAGAACTAAGAAGAGCCAGAGTTTCTCATCTTGACCAATAAGCCCAAAATTAGAAAACTGAGTAAGAAACATAGGCCTCAATCAACCCTGGTATCTCCTGGGTCAGTTGTCGAATTAAGCAGGACTATTAAAGTCCTTTCCTGTGTTTATGCAGGTTGTGAGGACCTGGTCAGTGCAGTGTTTGACCTGGGAAGAGGACTTTGCCGTCTACAGCTCTCTGATGAAGAAATGGCTCTGTTTAGTGCTGCCGTCCTTCTATCTCCTGGTGATTTTTTTTTCTCGCTCACACATTAATACATAAACACAAACATGCACGAGAAGAAGTGCAGATTATACTGCAAAATCATAGCAGTCTATTCAATGCTGTTCTGTCCTTGGTAGAGAAGGCCACACTGATATTCAAGAGCACCAGTTTTAGAATTGCAAAGAAAGGACTTAGTACATGACGCCATCGCTTAAATGATGCTTAACATCTTTGAAAGCAGCAGCCCACCGATCCTTTCATCCTGTGAAGCCAAACATTGTTTAAAAGAAACAGGATATTGAATATTTCACTCAGTGTAAACATCATATCGTGTCAATCAAGAGCTGACACAGAATATATACTGTCGGACAATGCGGAATATGATTTTAAGAACCTTAAAGCTTCTTAAGGAGAAACAAAACTGTATGTTAAGGCGTTCATATTTTCTTCCCTGTAGATCGACCCTGGCTAACAGAAGGCCAAAAGGTTCAGAAACTCCAGGAGAAAGTCTACCTGGCTCTGCAGCACAGCCTACATAAGAGTGGTGCTTCTGACGAGAAACTGGACAAGGTAAAGACAAGCAGTCACGACTCTTCTTAAACACATGCCAATGTACTCACATGAAGACCCACATACATAAATGTACCTTTGTATATCTTCTGTCCCCACAGATGGTGTCCAAGCTGCCCATAATGAAGTCTATCTGTAACCTCCACATTGACAAACTCGAGTTTTTCCGTTTGGTCCACCCAGAGACCGCCTACAGTTTCCCACCACTATACCGGGAAGTGTTTGGCAGCGAGATGTCTCTGCCGGACTCCACCGACAGCTAGACAGACAGATAGACAAACGAGAGAGAGATGGAGAGAGTGTATTAAGAGGTAGGGAAGCAAAAGGAGAGACAGAGTAGGATAGATGTTGAAGCACAACAACCAGCAGTTAAGAGACAATCCAGGACTTTAAATACTCCGTCTCCCATGATCCCAAAGTAGTCCTCCACTTTCCCAGCAGGCAAAGCACCTTACACTACAGACCACACATGCTCATGGTCCTCTGCATATTGTAGCATTAACAACAAACGGATGGGCATCGTAATAATAACACAGCTGCCCACTAAGCACGAGACAGCTCCAAGCTCTAACACTTGTTGAACATCAGATCCACTGTGGATCACCCAACCAGTTATGAATGTACCTCATCGATAAGCACCAGTGCACAAGCCAGAACCTAACAACAGTGAATGTACAACCCTGCCACTCTGAGACAGAGTTTTACACATAGTATTAGAATGAAGTCTTGTTGATCAACAGGCCTCACTATTAATACAGCTCTCAGTCAATATTTCTCTCTATATTAATACATCTCAGTATGGTGCGCATGCGTATTCATACAGACAATATCCTTGTACTGACCATCATTTAGGGACCAAGATCATGAGTCATTTTCTCTGATATAAAAAGAAACACACAGATACGATATGGCTCACGGCTAAAGCTGACCTCCTTAATCAGCTGAGAACCGGTCTCCCACACATTTAGACAGTGTTCGGTGCTGCCTCTTTGTAGGCTCTTGTAATGCAATGAGAAACCTCAGTCCCACACACCCCTTTCCTTGTAAATGCCACTTAGAAACAGGACAAGATGAAATTATCTTTAATTTATATACACATTTATAAACAAATATTTTAAATAAGAATGTAAATAGATGACTATATAAGTATATATATAGTATAAGACTATATGGAGAGAGTTAGAATGTGTGAGTCAGTTCAGAGAGAGAGGGAGAGAAAAGTGGATAGTAAGGTGTGGGGGGGGTGGATTTTTCACGAAAGCTGATATTTGGACTCAAATCTTTTTCTGGACAATTTCCTCTCTTGACAGTACTCTCAGGTTTCCATGGCAACAGCCCCCTCTTGCCCCAAAGGCAAACCCAGCGGGGTTAGGCATGGTCATCACGCAAGCGATGGAGTGGACGCAGTAGGGGAGGCAGCCTACCCAAACAAAGGCAGAAAAACATTGCCTTTGTCTTGTCCCCCCCCCTGCCTAAAGAGACACAAGAGGACAAACGGGACAAGGAAAAGAGAAAGCAAGGCAAAAGATGACTTAATGAACTGTATAATAAAATGGGATACACAGGGTTTCCCCACCTGTTTCTAACCAGCAGTCAGTACAGTAGGTGAAGTATAACTGTCTTTCACTCATAATGTCTCAGTTGGTTAAAGGCCGGGACAACGATGACGATGTATCATAAACCCTCCTCACTGGTTGGAGCAACTGTATTATTTTGTACATTTGCTGTTCCTCTCTCCTTTAGTCCCAAACCCAACACTTGTCTGAATACGAAGCACTTAAACTTTATCCTCTTTTTCACTGGACACTAGTCTAAGGCCAGACAGAGCTACCAGCTGCCCCCCTGAGTTGGGCCTCAATGCCAGTAAGACTTAATAGTTTTCAGTCAATCTGTTGTATTAGTTTTGTTTTTTAATCCATATCTGTCACACAAGGTCACGCATAACTGTTTACATTTTTCATGTACATAAATAACTTTCTGAAGGTTGCTATAGCATTGAGATGATGATGATAATGTCTTACTTGGGGTGCTGTGAAGTTCTTGTGCAGAGTCTGAGGACCTGCTGCCTGCCACTCAGGGAGCTAGCTGTGATCTCTTGTCCCTTTATTACCAGTGTCGTCTTTTAGCCTTGTGCTCCTCACACCTTTGCACCTAAGATGAGACCCATAACCATAATCACTGTGGTCGTAAGTTCTATTTTTGTGAATGTTAGTCACAAAGTGTCAAAGCCCTTCCTGTTTGTCCTAATATTGTAACATGAAATTTACAAGACATAGGAATAAAAAAAAGAATCAGTTAGAGTCAAAGATGAATTTCAGTATTGGGGTTTAATGTTTCTTTTGCTGTGATTTTCATTTATTTGTCAGTCTTTTATCCACCTTTTTCTTTTCGTGTCTCCACTTTTGTCTTGTAAAGTCAGTGATCTAATTTTTTTAATTGAAGAAAGATTAGGAAAAGTACAAACAAAAAAGAATAGTTTGTCTCCCTTCTCTTTCCCTGTATGACGAAATGTACAAGAGGTATATTACTAGTCTAAGAGTAACTGAGTCACACAGCGCGATATATATTGTTGCCCAATGGGATACATTATATGTGGTTTTAAGAATGTAATAAAGGGTTTCTTTTTCTTTTGAAATGTTTCATTGAGTTTTATTTGAACTTGAATTTGGCTTTCATGATGATATGCATGTAAAATGGGTCTTTACATATTGTTGACCGATCAGACGTCTAATCAGTCTCTAAAATCACTGATCTGATATTATAATCCTGCAAATGTAAATGGCCACAGCCATTCTAATGTTTTGAATCACAGACTAGCATTTGTGTTATGTGCATACTGTATTCCTTTCAAGCCATTAACTAAGAACTGCAAGGATTAGTCTATTAATCAATTGACAAAAAATTCATCTGCAACAATTTTCATTAACTATTAATCATTTAAGTCATTTATCAATCGAATAAATATAACCATTCTCTGGTTGCAGCCTCTTCAATATGCAATATGAGGATTTGCTGCTTTTCTCCTTTATATATCATAAATCAAATATCTTTGTCTAATATTTAAAGTTGAGTGTGAACGTTCTTTCTTCATGAAAACAGTTTAACAAAAAAGTCTTAACCTATTTAAAAACGTTTTCTGGAGCTTTCAACCACCTCTCAAAGTCTTCCTCAGTGGATGAAGTTTTTATTCAGGAAAATTTGACTTCATGTTTGGCTCCAGGAAATTGTGATGGGCATTTTTTTCTGACATTTTATGAGCCACATGATGAAATAATAGACAAATTAATCGATGATGAAAATAATGATTACTTGCAACCCTACATGAACTTAAATAACTAGTTATTTTAACAAAAGTCCTATAAATAGAGACTCAAATATTTTTCTATTGGTTTACTATAAACCAAAAGTAGGCAGCAGCAATATATAGTAATATTTTATTTGGGTTAATGGAAGTCTGTCTAGGCTAAAGTCAAAGTCTGCAATTTATTCACTATGACATGTTGCTGAAAAAGAAGGATGTTTGGATGCATGATTTGCGTATGTGTGTTTTGACCCACTTTATCCACCAGGATGGAGCCTCCCACATGAAGCTGAAGCCAGGAAATTGTGGTTGCCTAGCAAGTTTCACATCTACGGTGCAAAGTTTGAATACGTGTTGCTCGGCTCCTGTCTGTGCTGTTAACTTATTTTAAATTACATTTTCCCCGTCGAGGTCCAATTGGCAACACTGACGGTGCAAGATGTCGGTCGCAGGATTTAAGAAGCAATTTTACAAAGCAAGTCAGGTAAATGCGCGACTTTGTAAAAATGATTAGCCGGGTAGCTTAGCCAGCTAACTTAGCTAACGCTCGTTACTTTTATTACGAGTTTACGCTAGCTAGTTAACCAAAGTGGAAAATGTTATGGTTAACGATAAAACATGTTTTCTTGGTTAAGTACTAACGTTAGCTATATGAAACGCTTTAACTTGTTGAAAAGTATACTACTAGCTATACTGTTATTAAACTCGTCAACAACTGTCAAATGTATGTCGTGGCTCACAGGTAACGTCAACGTTAATTTAACCCGTAACGTTAAATTAGCCAATTTAACGCTAATCTAGGAAGTTAACGTTAGTAACTGATAGTTAACTTTAACCTAGGATTAACTAACGTTAAACGTGGCTATATACCGTTTGCTTAGGTTCCCCTAAATTAGCTTAATTAAGTTAACTTAGTCGTCGGTAGGTTCATTGTCGTGAGTTTGTAGCCAAGTTTTTGTCCAACTACGTAGATTGTATCGCTGAATTTTCACTAAATTAACGTTAAAGTACAAGATCAAGGCTAATTTGCCGAAGCTTCTGACTGACAGAAGTCATTGAAAGGAAGAGTTTCTGGTAATTGTAAGTTAGATACTGTATGGGATGGTTGGTGCTTGAATTCGTCGTGTTTTGTTGTTATGTTAAACAGCAGGTAGATTCATCACTCGTGTTAATATTCTCGTGCTTAAGTGATGTTTATGTTTGTTATTTCTAACGGGTTGGATTACACAGTGTCTCAAGACAAATTACCTAATGTGTTGTGGTGATATCACAGTTGAAGTCACAAAACATGTTTGCGCGATTCATAAAAATGCTGTCATCTCTCAGCTGTAACTATAGAACTGAACTGACCTGTGAGCATCTCCATCTTGCGGGAAATATCAGGACATACATATTTAAGATGTTTGTATTTAAACTAGTTTATTTCCACACTTCTATATTCTAATACATTAAATAAAAGTCACTGTCTGAAGTCAATTATTTATCTCTAACATATAAAGGATCCATAATTTCAAAGAGGTAGTATCATATAGACTATTAATTCCAGAGAAGCAAGTCAAGTATTTAAACAAATGGAAGTGACTTGATGCCATGTCAGTCATATATCTGAGTGCCAGATTGTGTACAGACATTCACTGTAGTCTGTGCATCAATATCACAGCCCTGCATGTGTTGCTTTTGAATATCTTGGATTTATTGAGCCAGGTTTGTCTTGTACTTTCAGATTTCAAATAGCACTCAACCATCTTAGGAAAGAAATGTAGCTGTTGACTCTTGAGGCAGTTAAACCTGTCACCGCAAACATGAAGCTCAACAAGACATGGCCTGTAAAACCAGTGACTTGTGTGTTGATGACACCTGCCTTGTAACAGGTCCTTGATTTGGCTTAACATTATGCCATATGCAAGTGACGACTCCTTGCTCAGTGGGTGTGTAATGGAATCCTAGTTATGTGAATACTCTGCCCAAACCAGCTTCCACTTGTTCAGTACCCACATGCTCTTCTTCTTGTCCAGACAAGACCCCCAACTTCACCTCCACAACAACTCTTTACCAAATCTGAGTCCTATATCAAATGTGCTTATGAATCTGTATCTTATTTTTCTAGATTTAGCTTTCAACACTTTCAAGTAACAAAATGTATAAATGATTTAAAGCTAAATGTCCTTTAACTACAACTAAAACTCCAGTTTTTCTAGATGGATCAGATACCATAGTCAGACCGGGGTGCGCAGGTTTATCAGTCATGGAGGACAAAAAACTTGTGCTGGCAATTATGAAGCCAGATGGGGCGCTGAAAGTGTGTTTATGTTTGGATTTCACACATCTACATGACACAACCTCACATCAGGTACCAAGAGATTCATTAATTGCAATTAAAATGGTGTCTATTAGACTTCATCATTAGGGAACATGGGGGGCCGAGTTATATCCCATGAATCATTTGGCAATCAGTGCTTAGGGCATTTTCAGAGCCACTGAGTGTTGCACACAAATTAACTTTTCCAGCCCTGTGTATTATAATCTAGAGATATTGATCCATCTGGTCATAGAGTTTTATGTGCAGTGTGGTGCTGACAGCTGCACTGAGTTGAACCAAATGAGAAAACACACAATGAGTCTCTGTTTGGCCTGCCAGCCAACTGAACAGGATGTTAGAGTTTGTTGCTCTGGATGAGAAATGGAGAATGTATGTGCTATGCATCACGATATGAATTAGTGAGTGAGAGCAAGATAATGTTAGCATGTGTGTTTAGTAAAAGTATCCATGTGGTTGTGGTTGTAGTGTAGGAAACTGCAATGTGTGTGCTGATCTGATGGAAAAAAGGAAAACCCTTAGTATAATTCCAGACAGAGGCTCTCAGAGAGGAAAGTCCAGTTTTCAGAACTCCCTCATCCAGACTTGAGGAGGTTCCTCCACTGACGGAAAACATGGGCATGTCTTGGAATTTGAGAATTGTGTTCTCAAGCCCAGAAAAAAAGAAAATGGTGGAAAATGTTATGCATTAACGTTTGGAAACGGACAACAGTGTGGTTGTGAAGGTCGGGTTCAAACCGCTTTGACAACAGGTCACAGGTTAATTTCTGTGTTGTAGTTGACCTCCCTCTGGAGGTGCATAACTGGAAGACAGTTAACCAAAATATTCACAATATTATCAAAACATTTTTTATCAATATACAGGACTCAATCAATCTTTTATTTTATTTTATGTCCATGTGCAAATTGTCGAGTTAGTCACGGAGCAAAAAATGTGAAATCCTATAAGTAATCCATGAGAGACCAGTGAATACACTGACTGCAGTCAGCTTCATTGCTCCGATTGCTCTGTGTTCACAGATGGTGAGTGAGAAGGTTGGAGGTGCAGAGGGAACCAAGCTGGATGAAGACTTCAAGGACCTTGAGAGGGTTACTTACATACATACATACATACATATTTACATTTTAAGAAAATATCTATACTAAAAATGTAGAATAACAATTGGGTTTTTTTGTTCTACTGAAAGATAAATGAAGTTTTCCTCACTCACTTAAATGCTCTAAAAGGCATACAACTCAGCATATGCACACAGGTATCAATTATTGTCTCTCTCTAACCTGTACCACCAGAGAGCAGATGTCACCAGCAAAGCAGTGGTGGAAGTCATCAATAAAACATCAGAGTACCTCCAGCCCAACCCAGCAACGAGAGCTAAGCTTTCAATGCTCAACACAGTGTCCAAAATCCGCGGGCAGGTGAAGAGTCCAGGCTACCCCCAGCCTGAGGGACTCCTGGGGGAGTGTATGACTAAGTATGGACAGGATATGGGCTATGACACCAACTTTGGTAAGAACATTGCATGCAGTTAGAGGATGAGATACAGGGTAGAAGAGATACTGTATGTATGTAATGATGTATGTTTGGAAACCATGAAAAGAGAGGAGAATTAGAGCTGAGTGTATATGAGTGTATTTGTTGAGGGTGTGCCCATGAGTCTACTTTTTAATGTTTTAACCTTTCTTAGTATAGAGCCAATGATTATTATTAACATGCCTCATGATGTCCCACACTCCTTAATGCTGGTATTTTGCATGTGTGTGTGTGCATTGCAGGTGGGGCTCTAATAGACATTGGGGAGTCAATGAAGAGGATGGCTGAGATCAAGGACTCTCTGGATATTGATGTGAAGCAGAACTTTATTGACCCACTGCAGGCAGTCGCTGAGAAGGATATTAGAGACATTCAGGTAGAATCAAAGAGGTAGTATGCTTCTGCATATACAGGCCAGGCATTGACTAATGAGCTCCGCAGACTGTGTTTGAGCTGCAGTAGTATGGGAAAAAAAGTATTAATAGTCCAGATGCATGCAAATGTTTAATTCACGCAAATTTCTCAAAACTGTCATACACACGTGAAAATACTTATTCATAAAATATCATTTGTGAAACCTCATCCTCGCAATCCCGATTCTTTTTCCCCCTCAGCACCACCTGAAGAAGCTAGAGGGCCGCCGTCTGGACTATGATTATAAAAAGAAACGTCAAGGTAAAATCCAAGAAGAAGAGATCAGGCAGGCCCTGGAGAAGTTCCATGAGTCCAAAGACATGGCTGAAAGCTCCATGCACAACCTACTGGAAACAGATGTGAGTAGCCTGTACAGGATTTCCCCCAGAAAAGTTGTTGGGCCCGGTGGCAAGTATCTTTTGGCGGGGACCGGCGGTCCGGCGCGGGCCAACGACAGACGGATGGCAGCATTAAGGTAGGGCCCTATAGTTTCTGTGATAACAGAATTTCGTACGGAATTGAGAATTTTAAAAAGCTATAACACAGATTCTGTAGGGCCCTACATTAAGTGCTAAAAGCTGACTGGCTGACTATGTAATGTGTTAGAAATAAGTCATTTATTCAACAAATATTTAAAAAAATCAACAATTATAGCAGTCTTACAAAGAATCTGACAATAACAATGTGGAATGCTGTGTTTTCAACAGCAACAAAAGAAATTAAATTAAATTCAAATAAATAATATCAAAGTTATTGAAGCCCTTACTTTTTCCGGCACAGACTGCATGTTGGATCAGTAACGTTATCGATACTTGGCTGATCTTGTTCTGCCGGCGTTAGAGAGGACGGAGTGCTCGCCGGCTGCACTTCGTCGACCCGAGGCTGGGCTAACGTTGTTGACTCGGTGGAGTTTGTTGTGTTAGCAGTCACTTTCTCATCGCCATCACCTCCAGTATTTGGCCGTCTGAAAAAACTGTCTAAGGTTTTTTGGCGTTAACCTTTCCTCCTTGACTTTGTCCCTAAATGCCACAAAGGAAGTATCTGTGTTACTGACTGAAGTTTTGAACGTCACTCTATGCACAATAAGGGTAAAGAACACTGATCTCAGACCTGCTGTTTTCCTATAGTGCATTTAAGTTTTAACTAACAGATGTCGCTGGTGAGCTTTACAACCATTATATATATATATATATATATATATATATATATACCTTATATAGTTTCCAACTGAGGCGCCCGACTGTAACTGTGGTTTAAAAAAACATCTTAAAAATAAAAAATTTTAAATGTCCCCAATGCTTAGGCCCAGCCGGCCGCAGGGCTTGCAATACACTGGCGGAAACCCTGTTGTAGACTAAACTTGATTCACTTTGCATTGCAGCTAGCACATTGAAACCTGCTGGACTTGTTTTGTTTATAGAACACATCAATAAAAACGTGACATTTCTCAGTTTAGCCCCCTCTGATTGACAACTGCTGGTAAACCTGTGATTGTTGTCAATGAGACAGACAGACAGCAGCATACATATTGAACAATATCTTGAAATAGACAAAATATACTGTTACCTCGGATTGTCTTTTATTTCTCAGCATCCTTCATTTTTGACTACATTGCAAGAGAATAAAACCATACACAAATATTTTGCAACAAGCAATCAGATAGTTTTTAGAGCTTCGACCTTTCCCAATTAATCCTGTTGTCAATAAAATAGGCAAAGTGATGTCAACATGTTCAAAGTCAACAAACATTGTTATACAATATAATCGGCCATACAACATAATACAATCTGATGAAATTATTGTGATTTAATTAAAAGTATTTAATGCTGAAGAAGATGGAGTTGAACTAGCATATTCTATAATGGTGCATTAATACAGTGAATGAATTTATGAATTTTATGCCCTTAAGAACTAGTTAAACTCAAAATAGAGGGACAAATTAAGAAAAAAAACATGTTGAGCAAAAATGCCTTGTTTTTTTCCCTACAGTGACTTGCAGTAGTGTGAGCTTGTCAAACCCGTTTTGTTTGGTTTTCCCGTTTTCATACCTTCCATAATGAGATGTTTCAGAGCTGTTTGAGTGAAGTTATTGTGATGAACAATACTGATGTAATAATGAGAGATGGGAATTCAGATGGTTAACCAGTAAAAAAGGCTCTGAAGGGCCACTGCTGTTTCTGTGTTTGGTCTCATTCTAAAATAGTTTGTACGTGCATGTAGGTGGAGCAGGTGAGTCAGCTGTCTTCTTTAGTGGAGTCTCTGCTGCAGTACCACAGACAGGCCTCGCAAGTCCTGGAGGAGCTTTCTGACAAACTGAGAGAAAGGTCAGTGCCTTGACTATTTGTGGACGATGGCATGCCTTTTTTATGTTGAGGCTGTGTCCTCTGGCTCGTGACGAGGGATGATTCAGCAGTACCATATTTTCTTTTACCCATCCAATTACAAGTAATGAATGTCAAGTAGCAGCTGATGCTGAGCACAAATCACTTATTTTTACTAAACAATACAAATTTAGATAATTATCTTTGGTTTTGTAGGCACAGATAATTTAGATTTTTTTTTTTCCTCCATTACAAAAATAAAATATCAATTTTACTTTGGAATAACATAAAATGAAGTGGGTTTGTTTTGCTTTTGACAATGTAGTTGTAGTAACTGGATTATAGCCCACAAGAAAATGAATTGACATCTCTTTGCTCAACCTGCCTGTATCTGTATTGGTGCATCCCCTGCTTGTGAGCTCAGAGAGGTGATGTTTTTTATTCTGATGGTGTGCAGGGTGAATGATGCTCAGTCTCGTCCGAGACGTGAATACACACCGAAACCCAGACCAGCCTTTGACTATGGAGAGGTAGAAGACTCTAACGGAGGATACTCACCAGCTGCAACAAGCCCTCCAGCTTACTCTCCTGGTAAATTTATTTTTTGTATATTTTCTTAGAGCTGTGTGTGTGTGTATGCGCGCGCACGCACGCAAGGCTCCCAAAAAGGCATGTGTGCAATCATATTTCATTCTTACGACTGATGTCTTTCCTTCTGCGACATTAACCAGCCCCAGCACAATATCCAGTTCCATCCTTCCAAAGAACCTCCATCAAGAGCAGACCGCGTGAGTGAGACAGATGAAGATAATGTCACTTACACAGAACTAGAAAGTTTCACTACTTTCACTCATTCTGTTGCCCATCTGTGTGGCAGAGAGGTGTATGCATGTCTGCGTGATGGTAAAGTATTTGACTAACATTGTTGAATGGTGTTTGTTTGTCTGCCAGGTTCCCAGAACTTGATGGGGCTTGTCAGAGTGTTAATATTACTCTGTCTGACTGAGGCTGCGGATATATAGAATCGCCAGCAAACCACGTTCAATCTTTGTTTTATGTGATCAGTGACGTTGGTATTTTAATCAAAGTTGTCAACCAAATTGTTTACCAAAAAAAAAATTCTACCTGCAGTCATGGTTTTGCTGAATTGTATGTATCTGACAGTCTGTTCACTGACTGACTGAAGCTTCTGAACCTGAAGAAAAATCACTACATGCCACATAGTTAATTTTACAGATATAATCATGGGGTGGATCTAATATTATTCACCTCTTTAGTCAAACACAAGAGAAAGTAAATGTGCAAAGTCTCAGGCCTAAAACTTGAACATGGTCATTATGGTGGAAATAAAATACTTTTAGCTATGTAACATGGCAGTACATTGATTTTGATCTTGAGCTTCAGAAGGATTCTCCCTTACCACACTGATGACTAACATCTCCTGTTTTAATGACTTTCATTTTGTGGTCTATTTCAGAGTCCTATTGGAAAACATACTGGTGACACACATTCTAATCTTGTTGAAGGGAAAATGTCAAATATTCTTTTCACAAAATGACAGTATTTGTTCTTTCTCCCTTCTTGTATCTCTCTACTTTTTGTCTCTTTTCGCAGGTGAGCCATGCTGTAAAGCCCTGTATGACTTTGAGCCAGAGAATGACGGAGAACTGGGCTTCAACGAGGGCGACATCATCACCTTGGTCAGTCAGATCGATGAGAACTGGTTCGAGGGAAGCCTTCGCGGCAAATCAGGATTCTTCCCCAACAACTACGTTGAAGTGGTGGTACCCCTGTCACACTGAAAACAGCAAGGCAAGAGGGGGACAGCAGGATGGAAAGGATAAAAAGGGGGGATGATAGAGGATTATCAACTCTCAATAATCAAAATATATCTTTTCTTTACTGTAATTAAAGGGTAAACATCTCAAGACATGGACCTGATTTTTGTATCTAGGAGTTATTTGAGTAAAGAGCTTTTTTTTTTTTTAATTCTGTCAGATTAGGTCGATATTTAATGGATTTTTAAGGACAGAGGGATGTTCAATCAGAAAAATGACAGTGTAATGTTTGGGTGCATTTACCATATCCTGAGTCCTTGCATTCATTCTCTATGCACCTGAGTACTTTGTACACTACACCTCTATCACTGAGACTGATGAAGAAAGATCAGGAGAGAATGACCTCTGTAATGACATGTCCAGCAGTATCCCCAAACACTAAGAAGTGCAACTACTTAATTCTTAACCTATTTTATATTCACAAGATGACATTTCTTGTTCATGTATTGTTCATATTGGTACTACACACATGCATGTATATGCATGCTTTCTTCTAAGTAGGTTTCTACACTCCCAGTTTTCACTTCTGTGCCTTCAGGCTTTAGTACTGTTGTCATCATGGACTAGTTGGAGTCAACATGGAGGACTGGCTGCCTTTTGTCCATGTTTGAGACTATCCTCCACTGCCACCTGGTGGAACTATAGATCATTCTTAGCTATTGGTTTAAGGGGTACCATCACATGGCTTCTGATTTCTTACCAAATCCACACTGGGTGGCTTGTCTTATATAAAAATTTTAAAATAGCTGGAGCCAGTCAGCAGGTAACTAGACTGAGTGCTGTATTAAATGTCTTTTTCATTCATGCACTACTGCTGATCAGAAAAACTCTTGGTTTACAAACATTAGCTAAGTGTGTTCGCGACAAAAAAATATTGTTTTATAGTTGGTTTCTAAAGAGCTGGAGGGCGTCCATAAATATGCTTAGCTATATAACATTTATCACACTAATAGTCGCTAAGTTGTCAGTGATTTAATTTACCTACAGCTCTTCCAATGTTTCTCACTGCACTCCACTCTTCTCTTAGAGCTGATGCCAAAGAAAGGGTGCACAAATTCCAAAATTAGGCTGCTGTTTGTCATTAAAAGGAAACCTATTTCATACAGCCTATTTACTTCACATTTTAAAGAAGAAAAGCAGACATTTGTTTCCGTTACAGTGCAACCCACAACTATGTAACATGATTGACCCCCACACCAAATATTTTGCAGCATTACACCAAAGCCATATGCATGCATCTTTCAGTTCCTCTATTCTCTCAGGCTCTATTGATACTGCTGGCAGTGTCACTCACAATGTTTTGTGGCCTTTTACCCAACTGTTTGTCAATGAATTTTCAGTCTGTGATTTGTTTTCCCCCCTTAGTGCCGGGGTAAGCTTGGCTTTAGTATTCTAACCTATAATTTGGAGCATGGAAATTAATCTGATGTGTTTTGGGTGTTTTTGTACCTGCCTCAGTTTTCAGGCTGAAAGAAAATGCTATCTCCAAACTATTGTGTTCAGAATTTACTATTGTGTTCAGAATTTACTAATAATGAAGAAGGCCTGTACACAATAGCCAGTTTCAGTTTCAATTAAGCCTGTTACAAGCTGACTATGAACTGTGAGGGTTTGTGCTGTTCACTAAAATGCCAACTTTCTCCTCTTGTCATGATCCCCTTGTTAGACCGCCCCCCGCCCCACTCATCTCTCCCATCTCTGTTTAAACTGGGAGCGGAACAGACAGGTCTTTTCAGCAGGGAAGGGCACACAGCAGTGGATTATACCCTCCCTCCCCCACTGGTCTTTATTCACCACCTGCCCCTACCCCTTTCTCATTATCAGCCCCATCCCTATCCCATGGAGCGTCTGGAGCTCAGTCTCCTGGTCCACCCCTGGAATAATCTCTTTGTTATCATAGTATGTGCCTCTTAAATGTTATGTTTGCATGCCTCCTATCTTATCCATGTTATGTATAGGGCCAGGGGCTTTGGCTGTGCAGAGTAATAACTGTGGTTCAGGTGTGGGTTTACATGCCTCATTACACTAAATCAAAAGCCTAGAGTTGGAGAGTGGAAAGGAGGGTCAGGGGTTCAGGTTGAGCTATTATGGAGCTTTTGTAATATTGATGGTGAATAATGTCGTGGAACAAAGGGCTGAGATCAATTTGTGTGCTGCTGCTGTCAAAGCTGAAATAGTTGTCTGAATGCTGCGACTGACATTGATTGCAACACTACATTCTGTGATGGCTTGTATTGCATCCATACCTGTAAGTGTCTTGACTTTGCAATATTGATGAAAGAAGTATTATCAGACTGTAAAGCTTTATTTTATTATGCCTAATGTTAATGGAATTGTCTCTGTTAAAATGTAACTGCTTTGCATGTGTCTTCATTACAGCTCTTGTGTCTTAGGCAATGCCTTATTTTTGTAACTGTGACACTGTGGGGAGACTAAAAGTGGGATTATCCTGGATTATCTTTAGGATATATGGATTACCTCTATACTAAATGTAATCTTCTGTGTATTGTATATTTTTGTTACAATGTAAAGGGGAATGGATGCTGTTCATTCACTTATTCAAATAAATATTATAATAAGTATTTTGGCTCTGCAACTGAATTTGTCGTTTTAAATTTACAATTAGATAAGGTATGTACACTGGTGTGTAGAATAGCCTAGAGGTGTAGGATTATCTCTTTTTACATGTAGCCCACCTGATTATTATTTAAATTCGTCTGTTGATATTTGCACATTTGTTCATTTTTGCTCAATAAACATCTCTATACTCTGGACATTTATCCCCTAACCATCCCATTTTTAATCTGCACAACCACCCGTCCCCGCACCCATGATCCCAGACAGCAGGCTACACCAGCCAGCTGTTGGATTATTGCCACAGCACTATCTCATCGGGGAAGGCGTGTCACTCCCCGAATTACTCAGCGCCCCTTTGTCCTCTGTCGGTGCCCAGCCAGCGACACTCATGGCGGCTGCACCCGTCAGGCAGCGCTCCGGGCCAGGGGGACACCGGGCGCAGCTCCCGCCCTGCTACTACGAAGGATACCTGGAGAAGCGAGCACCGAAAGAAAAGGTAGGTTCGCCCGGTGCAGATCAAGTGCCATGTTGTTTCCACTGCATGCTGTTGCTAGCGGTGGTCAGTGTCTGTGTGTGTGTGTGCGTGTGTGTGTGTGCGCACCGGCTCCCACAGAGCTGTCAACTTCCCTATTGTGTTAGAATGGGCGAGGCGAGACTGTACAGTGGTGATGCTGTTTGTTTCACATAGCGGATCACAGATTTGTGCTGTTAAATCTGGTTTTGCAAGAATATGACAGGGAAAGCATGCAACAATTAATGACTGGATCACGACGTACGAATCGTGGACACCCGACCGCTGTCAAAACATTGCATGTCATTTTTCACATCACATGATCGATTTGTGGCTGTATGTAATAACTAGGCGTCTATATCACATACAGCATGTCTGCCAAGCATTTTCATCCGCCAGAATTCAATGCTCACTCAGAGAAACACACTTCTTTTGACAGATTGTTCTGACAGCCTGAAGTGCAACATCTCAAATATAAAGTTACAAACAGTGAAGCTGACAATATTCCTCAATAATTCTTTTTGGATGGTGTTTTTATCTGTATATAAGGTGACAAAGAATGGGATACCCTCCCCCCAGGCCCACCCTCTCTCATTAGACTCATTTTAATGCAATATAAACGTGATGTGAGCCTGGCTCAGGTGCAGTGGATTGCCCTGATCCATGGCCACAGACAGACAGCAGCTGTGGCTCACTCCCTATCCATCTCTTGGGACAAGGAAATGTGGGAGTGATTAAAAAAAAAAAAAAAAAAAAAAACGGGAAATATCCATTACACAGATGTGCCACAGCAGTATATCCCCTTATTGTGCTGCTTATTTCTGTGTGTGACAGGCATCGAGGCGACTGTGGACCTGTCTGTGCGGGAATTCTTTGTATTTCTTCAATAACGCCAAGGACACTCATGTAAGTTTCAGACTGTATACATTTAGTTTTTTTGTGCATCGTAGTGTGTTGACACTGAAATGTGTGTGTGTGTGTGTGTTACAGTATGTGGAGAAGCTGGACCTCAGTGGGTTTGTGTCCCTTAAGGACGACTGCAGCCGGGACAGAAATCTGGAGGCAGCCAGACTCATCCTGCGCATGAAGGATGGAGAGACCAAACTCACAGTAATGCCAATCAAAACACGCACACACACTTAACACAATTAACACTTTTTGCAAGATGTAAAAGTGCTGTTGTCTTTTCCAGGCACCTAACTTGGAATCAAGGGAGCTGTGGAAAGGTTTCCTCTACTCCGTCGTAGATGTAAATATTCATCTTTTTCACACCTGCATCCCTCTACCAATCTGTCTCTCGCTTGCGCTCTTATAAATATTCTCCCCTCTGTCCAATCCCAGCTGAATGTACCGTCCTGTCTCACGCTGCTGCCGGGCCAGCTGCAGATGCTGAAGGAGGTGGTGGACAAAGAAAGGTCCAGACGGAGAACTCGCACTCCCACGCGTGCTCCTCCCTCGCCCCTCTCCGTGCCTTTAGTGGGAGAGATCCCACCGTGAGTTCTCCTCAGTGTTGTGTTGAAAGGATGCACTGTAGCTATAGCACCTTCAGTGTGTGTGCATGACTGTATTTCCAATCACTAATGTGTGTGTGTGTGTGTGTGTGTGTGTGTGTGTGTGTGTGTGTGTGTGTGTGTGTGTGTGTGTGTGTGTGTGTGTGTGTGTGTGGGGCATGCAGGTGTTTTCGCCCGGTGTCTCGAACAGAGGCTGAAGTCCTCTTAGAGAGACACCCAGACTGCGGCAACATGTTGCTCCGTCCAGGCAGAGATGGATGCTCACTGGCTGTCACTACTCGGCAGGACCTCAACGGGTAAACACCTGCTGAACATCTGGACACCACAGCTGCAAATATCACAGTCAGACAGAGCATTTACTGCAAACGTTACAAGCTTTCGGTTTCTCTCTTTTGCTCCAGGTCAGTGTTCAGACATTACCGCGTGACTCAGAGGGACCAAGGTGGTTATGTCATTGATGTAGAAAATCCTGTAAGTGTATAAATACTTGCAGATACAATTCACATCTTACAACAATCTGTATACCACACTGTGCTATCAGAATCAATTTAATGTAGGTGACACAAGTCCACGGCTTGTCGTAACTGATTGCAAAAACACAGAATTTTATAATAGCATTATTAGTTTTTCGTTTTTAATGTGGATCAGTCACATCATGGGCGATACATGATCTGCTTAATAGTATTGGTGCTGATACAAAACCAGCATATTGGATCGATGCGTCCCTGTCATGGGGTTAAATGTTTGAAAAGATAGGAGAACACATAACAGATTTGTTAAGTGATACTGCAAATCTCCAAATGGCTCTCTGTCTTGTTTACTGTTAGATAAGAACACAGTTTCTGAAGTGAAAACTTGTCAGAAGTAAATGCAGCTGTATCGTCACATATTATCATGTATTTTGAAGAGTTTTCAGGATTTGTAAGGATTTTGTAAACATTATTTGAAGAAGAAATGAAAAACATGAAAATGACAAACTTGAGTAAGACTGTATGTAAACACCATTAACAAACCAGTAGCTTTAGGCACATAATACAGCAGGTTTCCTCTTCCAGATTCCCTGTGCTAACCTTCACGAGGTCATCGATGCTCTGGTAGAGAAGACAGCAGGAACTCTCCAGCCTTTCCTACTGGAAGAGCCTTACGAAGAGAATATCAGTGAGGCGACCGGGCAACGCGCACATATTCTCAAGATTCTTGTTTTGTATTCCTGTGCGTTTTCAGACACAGGCTGACCATGTTAAACTCTGTTTGTGTCATCAGCATACGTTTCCGCCAATGATGAGAACGGAGAAAGAATCCTCCACACTGCCCCCTCCAGCCCCCTGCCAAAGGCTCCTGCCCTGCCTCCAAAACAAGGTTTGTCTCGGTCACATAAACCACATGCACACAGTCACAGACAGACGGCGATAATGATCACTGCTTTCATTCCGGTGCAGATCGTTGGTCCAGCAGCCCGTCCAGATCTCCCGCCCCCGACCGCCGTATCCTGACCTCACCAGTGCCGGCCTCGCCCACCAACCCCATGAGACGACTCATCCTCGCCCCTTCACCTCTCGCACAGAGTGAGTAGACAATGCAGTCGATTCTGATTTATTACCAGTTCTATTTCAACTCAGTGGGTCCGTCCCAATAAGTGTCACACAAGTGCCTGCTTGTGTATCCCAGTAGCTGCCACCAGGTACCCTGGAAGTCAGTCAGAGTTGGGGGTGCTGAGAGAAACTCAGTGTATTTAATGACGTTATACAAAATGTTGTGCGACATTCATTGTTTTTGCATTAATTTGGCCTATTTGTGTCACTGTACATTGGCAGTAATTGCAGTGGCTGGATTGAACTCTCTGTGTCAGTATGACCATGTGCCCTGACGTTTAGTTACATTGATTTAGTGGGACACTCTAAACTCCCTAAAACACTTTGATGTGTTCGCGTGTGATAGATCCGACCTGCCTTGTCTTGGCTGGAAATTAGGTTGTTTCCATATTATAGACCAATACATATCAATGATAAACAACGGATAAAAAACAAAGTCAAACCTCTTTCCTACCACAAATACTAGGACATTACACATATAAATCCCAGTAAAAAAGGAGAAAGTCATAATAAGTTTAACTGATGGTTTTTATTATGCCTGATTTTAGGGGGTGCTGCAGCCCCCTCAGCACCCCTACTTCCCACCTCCATGTTTGCCACAGTGCCCAAGTGCCTGTTAAGACCGCAAGCATGTGGATGTTTATCAGAGCTCACTGGGACACGCTTGATTCATAAGGACATCCTGTCACTCCCACAAATACAAATACTGTGCATGGTACAATCAGATGACAATAAAAAAAGGAGGAGAGGAGCTGAGATGAGTAATACAATTAATAGCAATTAATAAGCAATTAAATCAAGTTATCAAGAAACACGTAGGTCTACAGTACATAAGAGACCCAACATGTTATTATTTTGAATGGTTTATGTCTGATAAAATGTTTAAGAACAGAACATATTTCCTCTTCATATATCATTGATAAAAGGATATCATATTTAATATTTATCTTGACAGATAATCAGATTTGCAATATTATTCTCATCAAGAAGAACAGATTGCTAATATTAAGTGTTAACCATCTGTGGAGGTTCTGCCATAACTTTGTAGTGTAAACTTAAACTTTTCCATTTCCACTGATTAATGTCAGTGCTAAAACCAGCCAATAGGCGCATTACTGCAAACAACTGGACAGGTGTGGCGGAGTAGACCGTGGTGTATTGTGGGATACACTTGGCTCTGAAGTGTGGGTTAAGTGGACTGTGTTGGTATTTTACCAACATGAGATGCACTTGCCTACTACCTGGTGGCACGTGAATGTGCACTTAAGTGCTCAAGACTGCAAGTGTCTGTTTGACAGAGCCAGTGTGTTTCTTCTGTCTTTCCACAGCACTCAATGAGGAACTCAAAATGAAGCTGGAGAAGAGACGAGCCAGTCAGGAGTGACTTACTCACAAGGAATGACCTCCCGTCACAGCATACTCAATCTTCAGTGCCAAACCCCCTTCTCACTGCAGCTATATATTCATCCTGTGCCTTCTAGGTGGAAGACAAGGGACTACAAATACCGCCACTTTCTCGTAGAGAGATATAAAATGTTCTGAGTTTCATTCTTTTGGTCTTGTTGTTGGACTTAGATGATTAAATGGACTCTGACTAGCTCCTTAAGAGCAGGACTGGATGGTTAAACACTGGATTAGGTTCATAAAACCTCATAAACTGCTGCTTGCCTTGGTTGGGGTAACAATCCACTAGTGCTTGTCCACTTACATAAAGCTGTTTACAAACTGCCTCGGAGCAAAATAATAATAATTTTTAAAAAAATAGCGCTAGATCAAATGATTTCCGTCAGAATAAAGTCCACAAAAACACTGAATCAATACGACTGGCAGCTAAAACCTATCAGAGAAGTGCGGAGCTGCTGATGTTACTGCTGCAACACTGGAGACTAAGAACAAACAAACCACAGACTGCCAAAATCAACACCGGAGCGACAAACTCTGACCTGAGACCTGAGACACTTTATCTGCCCGGAAAGTAAAATAAGCCAGGCAAGCTCAGGTTTCAGCTCAGCAACTCTCTTCATTCACCTCATTTCATGTTACGTGACTGGGGGTCGAGCAGGCCAGAAACTGAAAACTGCACAATCTCTGCCTGCTGCTCTTGAGTGCTATTTGTGATTGATAAGCAACCATTGATGTATTGTTGATTCAGTGACACTGTATACTGATACTGTTGGTGCTTTTTTTAAAGTGTTTCCTTATTCTCTGCTACTGTGTACGTGCTACTGTATGGTGCTATGGACTCACCAGTGCTCTGACCTGCCTGGAAACTCCAGGTGATTTCTGTTCCTCCTTAAAGAAAAGATCAATCTACTGTATTCATTTGTGAGGGTGCCCTCTAGTGGAAGGGCTGTCAGCTAAAGTGACAGAAACTTTATCAGCACACAGTCTTTGGGTGTTAACACAAGTACTAAACACTTGGTATAGACTAATCCTTTTATGTTGCAGGCTGAACCTGGCAAAGACTTTTGGCTTTATCACAGCATTTCGCCACGTCCTACCTCTCTACCTTTTAATAACAAAATTATAATTTATTACAGATCTAAAGGTGTTAAAACAATAAGTATTTCTACATGGGAAACTCCGGCTTACATTTCTGTCATCTCAGTCCTTGCAGATTTAAGGTGTCTGA